>NC_079442.1:15110532-15343032 GCF_903798145.1 Danio aesculapii
CTGTACTGTCAAAATGAGAGTCCACTGTACTGTACAGTACATAGTAAGTATAATCAATGTCCCTTTAAGGCAAGTCATTTCACTCCCCAGCCATCTTTGAAACGCCTCTCAGGCAGTATGCTCGGGCATTCTGTCTGATTGGGGAAACATCATATTCTCCAAAATCACTTGCCAAGATTATGATTTAATTTCTTATTAGGAATCACTAATAAAATGAAACAACATTTGTGTCTTTAGTTTCCTTTCTAAACATTCTATTCACACAAAATCTGTAGAAACACGTCTGGTCTGAGCCCCTCCCCTGAAGATTCGTCAGTCTATAGCGATGGCTGCTTGGCTCCTGTGCTAGAAGGCGGGTCTTCATCCGCCATATTGACCGTCACACTATTCCCCATTCGAAACTATACCAGTGACACGTCTTGTGTATTCTATAGTCTTTGGTATAATGCTAGCTGGTGTGTTCTTCTCATCTGCTTCAAGGGTTGATGTGTTGTGTGTTCAGAAATTCTCTGTCTATTCACTTCTGAAGCATTTTAACTCAACTGACATTCACTAAATGTTTTGTCTTTCACTACAGATGGTTTTGCATGAAACTCCCAGTAGATATGTAGTTTCTGAAATAATCAGGCCAGTCCATGTGGCACCAAAAACCATAGCATTTTTAAAGTAAACTAAATTACCTTTCTTCCCCATTCAGATAATCAACCTGATCTTCAGTAGATCATCTCAACCACGTCTACAGACCGGTAAATGCATTGAGATGTTGGTTTGTTGTTGGTTGGTTAGATTTTTGTGTTTACAAGTTGCTATTAAAGTATCTAATCAAGGAATTAATGACTGCAACCTTAAAAAATGAACACATACACAATTACACAGAGTACGTTAATAATTAGTTTTAGGTTAGCATACTAGCGGGCATGTTTCCTGCTGTCTGCTTTGTAATTTATCGATGAAGCCAATGTGTTTACGAAACATCAAAAGACATCATAAATCAGGCCATTAAATAAGGGAGGACTTTTAAGGCAAACATCTACAAACTAATTCATGCATCCAAAATTACGCAAAAAGAAATAGAAAGTACAGACTGCCCAAAACAAACAAACAACAACACTTTCGGTATGACTTTCGGTTCAAGTCGTGTTGTTATAATGTCGTATTTGTCCTTGGTTGCCCCTCGCTTTACAGGTTTACTGCAGGCACACAAACACAACTATAACTCATTCAGATGACTCATATATTGTACACAGATACTGTACATTCAGATGCTTGAGGCAACAATAACACTTCTGAAGCAGTTTTTTGATCACTAAATTACTGTATAATAAGAGTAATTTTTCAAACGAATAATAATACATATACCCTCGGAATACTGCAAATAAACCAACGTACCATAAACATTATATATATATATGAAGATGAACTATTTATTTATTCCTTTGAAACTTGTGCTGGACTTGTCCAATCATTTTGCTGTAATTCAGAACTATAACAGCTGAGATGTCAACTAATGTGATGTTTTACTTTTCTCACAATAATCTTTTTATTGTTTTTTAGGTTGTAATGCTTTTCAATCTTCAAATAAATCAATCATTAGTTAACCTAATTTATAATATATAAAATAATGTACTGTTATTAACATAATGTACAGTAGATATGTTAATTTTGCAGCCCTCAAGACAATAGCCATTTCAGGTTTTGCACTCAAGAGGTCGTACTTAAGTGGACACAAAACAATATAGGCTCTGTTTTGGGACCACTTCTCTTTTCAATTTACATGGAGTCACTTGGGTCATTCAGGAACATGGGACTCACTACCATTACTATACTGATCACCAGGGGCGTAGCAGACATTTTAAAAGTGGGGGAGGGGGGGGATCAGCTGTATGAGATCATATGTTCATATAATTATTAATCACCCGTCTCTAAATGATCTGTCTCTAAAAGTGAGGGGGACGTATAACCCCGTCCCCCCCAGTTGCTACGCCCCTGCTGATGACACCCAACTCTAGCTCTAATTCCACAATGAAATAAAAAATAAATCAACATGTCTGACTGATATTTCCTGCTAAATGAAGAACCACTACCTTCAACTCAATCTCTCCAAAACTGAATTTCCGGTAATCCTAGCCAGACCAATGTTTAAATACACCCTGCAAACACTCTTGTGCTGGTCCTTAATGGGCCCACTTAGGGCTAGCATAAAAACGGCCAGCATGTTTAATTTTTGCTCTGTCTTTATCCATTCATCAGTCTTCTTCCATATTATTAGCAACATCCATCTTCCAACAATCTAATTGGTTTGCAAAGGACAAAATCATGCACCATCCTAATATTTTTGTCATTTCAGGACTGTTTTAAGTGGACATCCGTCACAATTCTAACTTTCGTTTCATGGCAACTTCACCATTGCCTCTGTGTATTTGAATCTATTACTTTCATTGAAAAAAAAAGGTTACACTTTATTTTGATGTTCTACATGCCATCTAATTCTCATTAGACTATAAGTAGACTGTTACAGATGTTACTACTTCAATGTGTTCCTTATGGCGCCATTCATACCGCGGCGACAGCGGTACTTGGTGCGCCAGCAGCTTTTGACCGCTGGGTGGCAGTTTAACCACAGATATTCAGCTTTGCCTTTCCACAACACTAAACAGACTTTTCTGTGCGTACCTTATGTGATCAGATGTGTTCAATTAAAATATAATTTTGATTTAGTTTTCTTAGTAATAAACATGATCTTACCAGGGCTTAAAGTATTCCGGCACCATGCCGGATCTCCGGCGTGCGGCCGTGAGAGAAAAAAAAAATAGAGCTTGCACATGCGGTTTAGTTGGGGATGCTCAAAATAACCGATTAAGCAATAACCGAAAGGGCACGTTTGTAACCGATAAATGGTATCAGTTAAACGATTAAAATATGCTTTATACATTTTTAAAGTTTGGCTGCAGACGGGGCATCTGTTAAATTGTTTACTGACTGCAGCCAGTGTTTTACGCTCTGCTTATGCTCGCTCAGCGCCAATCTGGAAACATTTTGGATTCGTGGCGAACGAGAAAGGCGAATCAATAATTAGGATGAAGCTATTTGTTGGGCTTGTTTAGAAAAATAAGTGTTAAATGGACAAACACGTCGAACCTCCAGAGCTGCGGTCATGTCACCCAGCCCATGGAATGCGGAGCCAGCTCCGGTGTCATCTACTGAACGCAAATGCCCAGCTAGTCCAGCCAGGTATGGCAGAGAGGCCTTTTCAAAAATGGCCAAATACTAAAGAGAAACTGATAAATAGTAGACGTTGATGAGAAATGGAGCAGCATATTTGGTAGTTGAGAACGCGCCGCTCCGCGATGTAGAGCTGGTTTCCGAGAAATGCAGGCGGCGGAGCAAGATACCCTCTTTGCCACAGTATCTGCATGCGCTACAGGCACACGTCTCAGTGCTGCTGGAAACATTGTAATCTCAAATAAGTCTCCGTTTAAACCGAACAAAGTCAACATGTTAGTTTTTCTGGCAAAGAATTTAAAATATGAATAGAACACAAAAGGCGGAGAGACGCAGTTTTTTTTTCAACATCTGACTTATGTTGTTACAAGCCTAGGCTAATATTTTTGTTCTTCGTTACTATTTATATTATTATTGATTAGTATTTGTGAAGTTTCTAAAATGTAACGTTTACTGTTTCAAGCAGTTAAAGTTATTTCTATTTAACTAGCCTTCATTATTATAGGCTGTATTGTGTTGTTTTATCAACGAAAGTTAAACAACAAACATGTTCGTTTGTACGGATATTTAGCATAATACTTTTGTCTTTTTTGATTTCTTAATTTTTACATGAAATGTAAATTAACTTAGGTAGGCTACTTGGGTACAGGGGCGTAATTTGTTGGTAGTATACCGAGGAATGCTTAGACAGTGAATATTGTCATCATTATTTAAAAAATTATAAATAAATAAATAAATAAATAAATAAATAAAACACCTTACGGAAAGGATGAAATAAAGGAAAAGCATGCTCTTAATCATTCTTCATAATCTGATTCGTAGCTATACATGCAATAAACTTATATTGCGCCGACAAGAACAAGCTCTAAAAGGTAAAGTCTAAAGCCAGAGGAGTTATTGATATTAATGTTAGTTGTTAATATGATCGTAAACACTGCGTTGTATAATTAACGCCGTCATTGTGTCGTGTCTGCGATTTTATTTTCTCGTTGAAGAACAGAAAATTCATGTTATCGCCGTCTTCCCAGCCAGGTTTTTCAACATCTGACTTATGTTGTTACAAGCCTAGGCTAATATTTTTGTTCTACGTTACTATTTATATTATTATTGATTAGTATTTGTGAAGTTTCTAAAATGTAACGTTTACTGTTTCAAGCAGTTAAAGTTATTTCTATTTAACTAGCCTACATTATTATAGGCTGTATTGTGTTGTTTTATCAACGAAAGTTAAACAACAAACATGTTCGTTTGTACGGATATTTAGCATAATACTTTTGTCTTTTTTGATTTCTTATTTTTTACATGAAATGTAAATTAACTTAGGTAGGCTACTTGGGTACAGGGGCGTAATTTGTTGGTAGTATACCGAGGAATGCTTAGACAGTGAATATTGTCATCATTATTTAAAAAATTATAAATAAATAAATAAATAAAACACCTTACGGAAAGGATGAAATAAAGGATAAGCATGCTCTTAATCATTCTTCATAATCTGATTCATAGCTATACATGCAATAAATTTATATTGCGCCGACAAGAACAAGCTCTAAAAGGTAAAGTCTAAAGCGAGAGGAGTTATTGATATTAATGTTAGTTGTTAATATGATCGTAAACACTGCGTTGTATAATTAACGCCGTCATTGTGTCGTGTCTGCGATTTTTTTTTCTCGTTGAAGAACAGAAAATTCATGTTATCGCCGTCTTCCCAGCCAGGTTTTCATGCACAGTTTCCGTTTTTGTTTCTTCTCAAACAATAAAGTTTCGCTATAGCAGGCCCGGCGGCAGGATATCATAAATGAGGGCGCAAGGGCGATATTTTTATATGACGTGCTAAAATTGAAAAATGAAATTTACATGAAGAGCTTTATTAGTGAAAAGCTGCGGAGCGCAACGAAATGGGCAATAAGCTATATTTGCTCTTATGTGCTGAAATACTTAACACTTTTCTTAAGACCACAGAATAATATGCAACATCTAAATGTCATATAGCCAATAAGGAAAATTAACATGTTTCAGGTCTCTCCAGTGCATTTGGACTGAATATTTGACTGTGTCTTACTGGATGTCTCCAGTAACTCTATAAACATAGAGGCACAAGCAGACTGTAGAATTCATTCATTAATTCTTTCTTTTGTTTATTTATTGTCAACCAAATATAAATATAAATTAATATGTGTGTGTGTGTGTGTGTGTGTGTGTGTGTGTGTGTGTGTGTGTGTGTGTGTGTGTGTGTGTGTGTGTGTGTGTGTGTGATTGCAGCAGACTGAAGAAGTTGTGCATTGGGTGGGTGGCATCTGCTGTTATGCAGAGGGCTCTACGGGTAAGACGTGTGCTGTAAATGTCCTGAAGGGAGGGGAGAGAGACACCAACGATCTTCTCAGCTGTTCTCACTATGCATTGAAGTGTTTTCCTGCAGAAAATCCAAGGTTCCATACCACACAGTGATGCAGCTGGTCAGGATGCTCTCAATAGTGCCTCTGTAGAAGGTGTACATGATTGGGGCTGGTGCTCTTGCTCTTTTGAGTGGCAGCCTGTTTGAACATATCCCAGTCTGTGGTATTGAAGCAGTCTTGTAAAGCCTCTGAAGAACCTTCTGGCCACACTTGTATCTCCTTGCAAACCGGTTTGGTGACTTTAACTATCGGTCTGTAAGCAGGCATTAGCATGACAGTTAAGTGGTCCACCAAGGTGGGGGAGGGGGGAGGCTTTGTAAGCTCCTCTCTGTGTGGTGTAAAAGTCCAGTGTGTTATTGCCCCGTGTTGGAAAGTCTATGTGTTGTTGTATTTTTGGAAACACACTCTTTAGGTCTGCATGGTTAAAGTCCCCAGCCAGGATGAGAAAAGCATCGGGGTGGGCTGTCTGCTGCTCACTAATGTGCAGTTTCCGTAAACACAAAAGCACAACAGTCCTTTACAGTCCTATGTGATGAACGAAGTAGACGGATGTAGTCCAGTTTGTTGTCTAGCGAGCGTACGTTCGCTAGAATGATGGGGATTGCGGGTTTGTGGGGGTTAGCCGCTAGCCTTGTTCGGATACCCCCGCGCTTACCCCTCTTCTGCTTCCTCTCGCGCCGCTTGAAGCGCCTCCATTGTGGGCGAGGTGGTGAGGTGGGGGTCGGAGGATGGGTACGCATCCGGAGCAAGCCGAAATCTTGCAGCTCACCAGTGTCCGCGGAGTTTAACTTGTGAAGTTTGTTTCTACCGATGTCGAGCAGAAATGTTCGACTATATGCGCGCTTAAGGACAGATAAACGTGACGTTGACGCACAATAACACGGCGACGTACAAGACGAGGAACACAAAAACACATTAATAACATATTAATAAATAATACCAAGTTTTAACACATCTGCTACATTCCAGTGGAGCCTCCGTTGCGCTCTACCACAGCTGGCAAAACTTTCTGAAGGTGGTTTAAGCACCAAATAAGTGTTTTAAATTATGTTAGTCTCCTTATTTCTTTCCGTTTTATTTTAAATATTATAAATGTTTAAAGTTTTAGGTAAAGACGTCAAAATATGCCCACACATGCAAGCTAAACTAGATCATATCTGAGTCATCATGCTTTATTACCCAACCAAAATCAGCGAGGAAAAAATAAATGTTTTAAATTAAATTATATTTAAATGTTAAATTAAATAAAAAAATGAATTTAAAATTTAAATGCCATTTAAAAATAGTTGCTAAAATTAATGTGTTACTTACTTACATTTTTAGGCATTAGCCAAACAGAAAGCCTGTCTACGGTAAATCCACACGCACTAAATAGCCTACCTTTTTCTTTTATAACACTGTAAACATAACTTCGCAGGTCGATCATCTTCAAACGCAAAAGGCATTTTTAAGTGTCCTAACTTGACTGCTGCTGTAGAATGGGATGTTTTTTTTTTACATAACTTTAAACGTGTGCTTTAGCTATGTCAAAATGAAAGCAATTTTTTTAAGGGCTCTGCGTTTTGTCAATTGTATAGCTTTAATAATAATAATAATAATAATGGATATAACAAATTATAATATTATAGTATAGACATTTTTACTAGGCTACTTTAATATTAATCCCTAACTGAAAAACGAATGTGAAAATGACTGGCAGCTGTGCTAAAATTAATATAATGGCAAATTTCTTCTGCGTTTTTTCCTTTTATAGCTCAATAGTTTTATTCAAAGAATATAGTTCTCTCTTCAACTTTCAGGTTTGAGGTGGGGGAAGAAATGGCAGAGGCAATTCAAATGTACCATCTCTAAATTAAAAAAGGCCACTTACGCGGCATCTGTGTGTAAAGATTATTACCTTATTTTTATTTTATTCTTATTATTTATTTATTCATTCATTCAGTTAAAAGAACATTTTTCTTTAATATATTCTTTCGACTCCGAAACATTAGCTAAGAAAGATTATGATGAATGACGGAGTTTCTCTATTGCCTGCTTCAGCAGTTGTCCCGGTCCCGCTGGTTATGAACGAGGAGGCGGAGAGAATGCGCTGTTTAGTTTCGGCTTGATATATTTAAATAAAAACTAACACCGAACTGCTTTTAACGCTCAAAAAGTTAAACTAAAATGCACAATTCTTGTTGGTTGCACCCGCGGGATGCACAATGAACCAAACGCGGCATTATTTTAATTCTATATTCGTGAAGAATGAGCCATGAGATTGAGATTTTTGAAGGTGCTCTCTAGCGGCGAAGTTCCTGGCAGAGTAGCGAGTGAAAAAATGTGCATAAAGAAATTGGACAAGAGGAATAACATTTTAAATTATATAACAAGCATCGTATTCTTTCTAATCCTCGCCCAGTTTTAATACAAGTTGTGTTTTTTTAATATTTGTGGCTGGGAAGTTTATTAAGAATATATTTATAATTATATATAATTAAATAAATACATAATTATATATATATATATATATATATATATATATATAGAGAGAGAGAGAGAGAGAGAGAGAGAGAGAGAGAGAGAGAGAGAGAGAGAGAGAGAGAGAGAGAGAGAGAGAGAGAGAGAGAGCAAATACTTTAATATTAATCCCTAACTGAAAAACGAATGTGAAAATGACTGGCAGCTGTGCTAAAATTAATATAATGGCAAATATTTTATTCTTATTATTTATTTATTCATTCATTCATTCGTCATTCATTTTCTTTTTGGCTTAGTCCCTTTATTAGTCTGTAATTGCCACAGCAGAATGAACCGTCAACTTATCCAGCATATGTTTTACGCAGAGGATGCCAGGAGGGCCAGCTGGGGCTTCGGGACGGAGTGAAAGGAGAGGCAGGATTTTGCCCCGAGTCTGGGAAAGATGGCTTGCCGTCATTACACTAGTTTTCCGATGGCACACGAGTTACATGCGCCAAACACATGAACAAATAAATTAACAAATAAGGGAAAGAAAACATCTAGCCTTATAGGCTGAGTTCTTTTTGATTATAATCGCCGTTAAGTTTCCATTTTAAATGTAAGGCTGTTGCAAAAAATAATAAAATTGCTTAAAATAATACAATTTTAATTTATAAGTGACTTTGCTGCGTCCCCCTTGATGTTTCAATAACGCATAATAATCTATACACCATATTAAAGACACTTAAATAGACATGATTTCGGCCTCACTGATGTCCATTAACTCCTGACAGACAAGCTTTTGGTTATGAGAAGGGGGAAGGGGTCTCCACTATTAAGTGTTTTTCACAAACATGAATACACAAAATCCAAAACTCCTATAGGACGGATGGCGTAACAAAACCTATGCGTTTAAAAACGAAACCGCATTAAATATGGGGCTTTATGAAAATGAATGTTTCTATCTTTTGAACGGTGACGGCATAATATCATGGAATTACTTTCAATAGCAAAATAAAAAAACATCTCAAGGAAGAACGGACAAAAGAAAGTTTCACTTCTATCACTCTTTAAAAGTTTTGGTTTGGTTCATTGTAAATGCTCAGTCTCGTTATGAACTGATCTTCATTTCTCTGTGTTGGTGGAATAAAGCAGGCGAGTCAGCCGACCCAATTTATGAGCAGACAGAGCAGGATTCTCATGATGACCACCAGCGCAATTCCGCTCTTTGTTATGAGCCGTAGTTTCAGTGTAAACTTAGTAAAGGCGAGTTTCTTTGGCGATGATGTGTACAGTGTTAGATTTTATATTTAGCGGACATTTGCGCTGAACACGCGGTGAATGCAACGCATCAAGATTCGGGCACCTTCTCCGAAAACACTCGATTGATCTCAGCTGGTGGATCAACATTTACCTCATGTTATGATCGCTGTCATCTGCGCCATTATTATTATTATAACTTTAGGGGAGGTTTGCAAACCTGTGCACTTTTCACTCTTCAGCCGTTTGTATTTCCTGCAGTAACAAAAGCTCCCTGTTCATTATATTCAGACACACAAATGCTCCCAAATATATTATGAGGGCGCATAGATTAAATTTCGGGCGCTCATGCGACCAAAATGGTTGCAATTTCGAGCCCTGTAGTATAAGGACATGTATTCAGACCACAACTGAACGTTCGAAGAAAATTGAATGCCTTATTATTTAGAATTAGCTATTATTGATGTATATGCAGCCGTTCAAGGCGCATAATTGATTTATTACGGTACTGACGGTATTAGAAAATCCATGTCGTGGCGCAATGTCACACCGGTGATGACTATGACACCGGTGTACCGCCCACCCCTACTACCTGTTATTTAAAATATCTATATTACGCTCCAAGCATTCGCCAAAAAGAAAATATTTCTAAGTAAAAACACAAAACATAGCTGAATAGAGTGTTGCCTGCTTTAGAGGATGGGTTAGTAATTATATTATAACTGGTTATGTTCAGGTCAATGAAATAATACCTTTAATAAATAAAATATGTTCGTAAGAACGTGGTGGGCCAGTGATTCCGTCGCTGTCATCAGTGGTTTAATGAGCTCAGGAGAAATCTGCTTTGCATTTTTCTATGCATTACTAACATCACTAAAGCAGACATTTGTTTTATAAGTTAACCAAATATTCGCAGAGATTCAGCAGTTTTTTTTTCTGACGCGTTTGCCAGTCATGCCAGTCAGTGAAAAAAAAGTAACCGTGGCCCTGTTTGCAGGTATTAATATTCGTTTTTTCGTCAATCTGATGCAATTTTTATTATTTATACAGGACGTTAAAATGCAATTAAAAGTTTCAAATCAATTAAACTCAATTTATAAAAAGGCTAGCCTATTTTATGCATTAAATATAAGTAATTTCCTTTATTTCTGATTAGACCATGCATTTTAGACTATTTTACAATTGTAATATGTGCATATGCTTTTTTAAAGTAACATTCGTTTAACAAATATTTTAGCACATCGAAAGTAATTAAGTGACCTGTTTTTTTTTTTTTATTAAAACCTTTATGCAAAAGGATCAGAGGATAAATTATCGTAGGATAAACGTATCTTATGGAAAAACACCAATTGACGGGCTCTGCTTTCGGTTTTAAAAGAATCAAGCAGCTTTAAAAAATATAACTTGCTGAAGAGAAATGACAGGAAAAAAAGAAAGAAAAAGATAAAATATATAGGGACTGTTAAAAGAACATTTTTCTTTAATATATTCTTTTAATATATTCTTTCGACTCCGAAACATTAGCTCTCTATATATATATACCCAAGGGTATATATATATATATAGAGAGAGAGAGAGAGAGAGAGAGAGAGAGAGAGAGAGAGAGAGAGAGAGAGAGAGAGAGAGAGAGCTGCTGTAAAGGCTATTTCTTTCCGTTCGCATCCCGTCCCTTTGCGCCCCCTGGCGGCTTTTTCACAAACTGCGGTCTTACACTAAAAACAGAGCAGCATTTATTTCAAACGGCGGCGGTATAAGCCACGGCGGTAATAGCCACTTTGAACTCTCACCTACTGTAGGTAGGGTTGGGGTTGGGGTTAGGGTTAGTATAAGTAGATATGTATATGTAAAGTTTCTTATAGTCAGTTAAATTTCTTTTGAACGAGCAACATCAACAGATATTAAGCAGACAGTCTACTAATACTCAAATGGACCATCAAAATAAAGTGTTAAAAAAAAAATAATAATAATAAATATATATATATATATATATATATATATATATATATATATATATATATATATGCATAGCTCATGAAAATTTAACGTTGAAGTTTCATAATTTTGACTGCTGATTAAATGTTAATTCAATGAAGCTCTGCTATATGGGGTTCAACCTCAATATAACCTCAATATAACCTCAATAGTGTTAAAAGAATGGCACAAAATAACTGTAATAGGAAATATGTATTCACACACAACAACAACAAAAAAGAAACTGTTGGAAGTACACAGTTCATACACTAAAAACAGTCCAAAAGTCAAGGTGTGCTGCAAAACTCAGAATATATATATATAATTCAAACAGCAATAACACAACACAAACTTGCAGGATTATTGTGGAAAGCTAAGTCCAAATGAAACTCCACAATTCAGAAAAGTTTGGAAGCTGTTAGCATAGCCCTCTTGTGCTGACCATGCTGCTCTCTATATATTGTTTCCTGCTTCCTGTTAGATTGCTGGTCTTCCGCCACACTGTTCTTAAAGACATACACACTCTAAAATGTTAAGAGGAATAAAATTACATGTATGGTAAAACATGTCTCTCATGTGACCGCATTGCCAGCAAAAAGCCAGCATGTGTTCTGCATGAGCATGTTTACTGGGCACTTTAGCATACAACAGGGAACCTCAAATAACTCCTTCGAGGACCATCAGGAACCTAAGAGTGGTTCTTGATGACCAGCTGAAAATTACCAATGTTGCTGCAACATTGCTGCAGATTTGCTCCATAAAACATCAGGAAGATTACAGACTTCCTATTATAATATGCTGCATGCTCAACTGTTTGTCTAAACTCTTGTAATGTCCAGATGGGACTATCGCTATGCTCTCTTGGCTGGCCTCTCAATCAACGCCATCAACCCTCTGCAACTCATTCAGAATGCAGCAGTGACAGTGGTCTTTAACAAATGAATAGAGTGAATGTCATAGACTTAATTCATCAGTCTACGCTGGCTACCAATCAACTCTTACATCAAATTTAAAGGGCACCTATGATGAAAATGAACTCTTGTAAGCCGTTTGGACAGAACTGTCTTTATGGACAGTATAGTGTGTCCACTGTCATATCGAGTGATATAAACCAAACAAGCCTCTTTTAAAAAATTTCCTGATGTTAAAATAGGACCCAAATCCCCAACTGTATCTGTCTGCTAACTGCAAGACTGTGGCGCAGGATGAAGGGGTGTAACTTGTAGTTATTGAGATCCCATTGAACCATGTGAGATGTCACAACAAGATGTTGTTGGATGATGTTGGCAAGATGGCGGAAATACTTAACAGAGAACATTTTCATCAAATGTTTTCATGAGTTTTCTCCAAATGTATGCACAACCAGTTCATTTAATTTAGCATTTAGCAACTCCACAATGCATCTCCTTTCGCTGACTTCTTCATCCGTTTTGTCATGACAGTTAGCCTACTCGGCGCCACCCCCTGTGGTTGCAAATAACAGTACAATGGAGAGTGCATCAAGTATGAAAGCCTCTGCAACTTGCGGCTGTACATTAATAACTGTGATGGTTGGGCTTAGGTTTGGGGAAGGTGAAGACTTAATAACGGTGATGGTTGGGTTTAGGGTTGTGGTAGGTACAGATGTTAATAACAGATGGTCGGGTTTAGGTGTGGAGTAGGTATAAACGTTAATAACTGATGTACAGCAGCACTTGCCCACAACATAGTTTTGACATGGCTCCATAACTTGCAGTCATGCCTCTAACATACTACAAGTTACGCACCTAAGGCCCCTTCATGTTACGCCTGTCTTGCAATCCGCAGACAGACCCTACTCTAAATCATAGTGATTTTGAGGCTCACTGTAACATGAACTATAGGAATGCAGTTTTTCCCGCCCACCGAATTGATTGTGTTTCTATGATAACATGTATATATATGTCCAAAGAAAATTTTTTTTGTTTGCAAATAAACTGGGATTAAAATATTTATTCCAAATTTTATAAGTTTAAAACATTTTTAAAAGAGAGCATGTTTGTAATAAAGTCAGTAAAATCGCTATGTAATTCTTAACCGCCATAATCACCAAGGTCGCATGGTCTCAGTAAACGCTAATGTGTGTGTGTGTGTGTGTATTGCAAATGGCATTTGTGTGAGACTCATCATTTCAAAAAGGCTTGAATAAACTCCACCACAAATACATCAAATAAACGTACTTGGTGTTTTTGACTAATGAGCTGTCTGTCTCAGTCACTGACTGCTGTTTATCTGATGTAACACATAATGGATGAGATGCAGACACGCACATGGGAATGGTGGGCGGGGTGAAGCAGCTCAATTACATTTAAAGTCACAGGCTACAAAAACAGCAAATGTATTCAGACACCAAAATGGATATATTCTGGAGGCTGTAAGAAATAATCTGATGGGTATTTTGAGCTGACATTTTACAGACACATTCTGGAGACACCAAAGCGTTATCTTACATCTTGTAAAAGGGGTAAATAGGTGCCCATTAAGGCTCTGTCATTCACAAACAAAACTGCTAGATCTGCACCCACTAAAATAATGCAAAATAAAGTAAAATTAAAAACTGTGATTTTTGTAAAATGTTAATTAAAAAAAGGTAAAAACACACACATTTAATTATTAATATTATAATATTACACATCATATTCACATTTTTTAGTTGAAGGCCAGCAAAATATTATTTGTATAAAAACAATTTCTCAAATAATGTATTCCTCATCACAGGCAAACATCAATAATAGTCTTCATTCAAATCTGAAGGTCTTTGCAAAAGTGGGTGGGAAAGGATCAACAAAAATGTGTCTCCAGAGGAGGGTCAGAGGGTAGACCAGAGTGCCAGCCTCTTTTTCCCCCTGCTCTGCATGAGAGGATCCGTGTGTCACTGCTGATCTGGCTTGGCAGAGCTCGTGCTGAATCTGCTTATAAGACCTGCTCTGACAGGGACTGGATGAACAACCACACCTCCAGCACCTGTGATGGCAGATGAGGGTTAGATAAGAAAGATTTACCTCCACCTGATCACCAGGGAAGGTCGTTCTGTGGTGCTGGGACTGGATTTGCCTGCTCTTGAATGGAGGCTTTCACAAACTGCCATTTTGTAAAAATATTTTTAAACCCTCTTCTGGGTTTACGTGGGCACACAATACAAAATTTGGCACCCTTTGTAAATATGAACAAAGAAGGCTTTATATTATTAACAAAACAAAACAAAAAAATTTTAGTATCACAACATTAGTCGAAGGATATCTGTAAGCTAGTGTGCTCCAAAACAATGGCAACATTTGCATCAAGAAGATATAAACATCCAAACTTGCAGTTTGCCACTTCCACCTACATTTTTGGCATCACACCATACTCAGTTTCTCATCAAATCTTCTGACCAATCAGATGCCCTCTAGGACCTAACATGTCCCACCATCTTTAGATCTGCGATAAAATCTAAACGCTGTTTGCTTTTTTTTGAAATGGGGAAGTACCACTCTACATCCTGCACTTCTTCATCTTCATGTTTCAGTTCAAATTACATCACACATCAATAAAAATGCACATTTCAAAGCACTTCAAATGACCTTTAGTTGCATTTTTTTGGATGAGAGAAGTTAGGTTAGCACTGTCACCTCACAGCAAGACGGTCGCTGGTTCGAGTCCCGGCTGGGCCAATTGGCATTTCTGTGTGGATGGTATGGGTTTTCTTCCGGGTACTCCGGTTTCCCTTACAGTCCAAAGACATGCGCTATAGGTGAATTGGATGAACTAAATTGGCCATAGTGTGTGTGTGTGTGTGTGTGTGTGTGTGTGTGTGTGTGTGTGTGTGTGTGTGTGTGTGTGTGTGTGAATGTAAGGGTGTTTCCCAGTACTGGGTTGCAGTTTAAAACATATGCTGGAATAATTGGTGGTTCTTTCCGCTATGGCAACCCCTGATAAATAAGGGACTAAGCCGAAGAAAAATGAATGTAACTACTCAATTTCTGCTGTGAAAAACTCTTCAAGGTATTTAGTATAACAATGCATGTGCACTGTATATGAAAATGACTGTGTGTTTGATCTTGGTGGCATAGATCTGCTTTGATTATTGATGCAGATGAAGTACAGCAACATGCTACTGCCATTATATTCACAGACGTGCTGTATGAGAATATAACACACTGTTGCTGCAAACATAACTTATAGTACATCTAACCCCCATAGCAGATCTAAACACAGGTGGAGCTGGGGTGGAGGAGGGTCTCCAAAAACAAGCTCTACATTGTAATAAATTATATAATCAATTAGTCATGACAACATATGAAGAGTTTTATTGCAAAACGAGATATATCCATTTTGAGAAATGTTGGTTATTTGACATTATTATTTTAGACATTAACAGTCAAGTTCATTTACAATTTTTGTACATTAAACTATTACTTTAGCTCAGTGAAGGCTAGGAATACAATATTCTTCAAATCCAGGATATTTTTTATTTAATTTTATGTCCATAAATAGTTCATAAATAAGTAAAAAACCATGCCAAAATGCAACATATTTATCTTAACATGGTCAAATATCTTAAATTGGTTAAAAAACAATACATCATAAATATTTGGAATAGTATATACAAAGATTAATTATTAATAATAACATTCTGAGTTACTTTTGGCCAGAACGTGCATAACATAACATAACATAACATAACATAACATAACATAACATAACATAACATAACATAACATAACTTTTTTTTTTTTTGCAAGATGCTATATATCCACCTTAGGCTACTGTATATTCTACTACTGTAATACCATTAAGAAAAGCTAGTGAATCAATGTCTTGTTTGATAAGTAAGATTAAGTTAGTTAGATAAATGACTTGTAGCTTGTTACAGAAAGAGTGGAGGCTCCTTCCACACCACTGCTGAAAACCAAACCTGTATGAGCAGAGCAAGCGGAGCCGTGGTGTCACAGTTCTATTTTCTATTCCTCCGCGATACAAGCTCGCCTTGCCCCATCATATTTAATGAATTATTTCACTGTAATAATAATAATAATAATAACAATAATAATAATAATAGCTTATAGAATTTATTCGCTGTTGTGAAAAAATAAAATCGTTTATTTTTCTCCATAACAACCTGTGCCCTCTCTTATAATAAATCATCAACAACAAGAATTAACGTGAGGTTTTAGGCTATAAACAATAGGTGCAACCTTCTTGACATCAGCGGAGACTCATTCCCTGCTGCATTTGTTTATTGTTGACAGACGCAGGAGTGTTTTATCCTGGACCACTATTATATCGTTTTTATAAATTTTTGTGAAGTTGAAGGCTACATCTTCACCTGATAGTTTGTCGGTATGACACAGACCAACATTACTCGCACGATGACCACAATTAATCTTCGGATGTTTTCCCTCCCCTGAATGCCTTGCCCGTTTGGTCTTCCCCCTTTGATTATTTTTTTAGATGCCTTCCTCTTTCTTCCAACAGCAGCTGAAATCAAAATCCATGACGTCAGCTTGACTCTGAAGCTGACTGACAGACAGCTGTTGATCAGTGACGTAGTCTACGTCATTGACAGCTCGCCAATAGTATAAACAATTAAACGGTAAACGTTTTTTAGCCTATTGAATCCTCTTTTTAAAAATATGTTTTTTGTTTTGATATTATCGGTAAATCAAAGAGCAAACTCGGAGCACTACACCCGGCGGTGACTCTCTTCCCAGGGGCAGCTGAGATCGCGCAGCATCCGGAACGTTCTATAACCGCATATTGTAAAGAAACTGGTCTGGTGTATCACGTTTTGTGAAAAAAAACATTTTGTAGTATGCCTAAAATGTACATTCTTAAATGTTATTAATGGCATCAATTCACACATAGATTAAGGTACATCTGAACAGGGATTTCCAAAAATAAAATCCAAGTGTCAAAAAATGGCATTTATCGTGTTTTGCAACCAAACTCTTCATATGTTTTTAGTTCATTGTAACTTATTAAACTAAATTAATAATTTTCTAACTTAAATTTATAAGTTACGCAAGCTGTTTAAGTCAGTTTGACATAAGTTAATTTTATTCAACTTAAGAATTTAAGGCAACCAGGATTTTTTACCGTGTAGATTTCTACAACACTGATGTATTTAAATGTTGAGGAACAAGCTTATTGGCAACCAATCACCTGCGCCATTTAGTTAGATATAATTTTTGTAATAATTTTTTGAGTTCTTCTTTGGTTCTCGATGAAGGCAGTAGCACTTTTTTTCCACTCCGTCCCATATTTCTCCTGGCTGGATCCTCTTGTCTCATCTTATTCTATCTCTGAGGCTCTCCGTGCCCTGCTATACAAACGAATAAGGAATTATGGATTTGTTCGCAATTGACACCATCTTCTGGATGAGAAGTTTGGGCTCGGGAGAGCCCACTTGTCCTGCAGGGAGGTTTGCAGCTGCATACCTCAGAAAGGTAGCGTTCAGAAAAAACAAAACATCAGTGAAGAAAGACAGAACTTTGTATTACCGCCCTGATGCTGGAAATAGTCATTTTTTGGTCATTTCTTATAACCACTTCTCGATTTTTTTAAAACTCGTCAACCATTTACCACAAATTATAACTCTGTTATGAAGTTTTGCTGAAATGTAAGATTGATTAAGGTTGTGCAATGTGTTTCTTCATATTTATACCACAGTGAAACAGCCCGGCAGACATTGTACCCCAACATCATCAGGACATTGGATTTTGGTTGGAAATGAAAATCTGGTTGACATCAGAACCCAACGTCTGACAGATATCAATGTCCAACGTCTGACAGACATCAATGTCCAGCGTTTGACAGACGTCAATGTCTAACGTCTGACAGACGTCAATGTCCAATGTCAGGCAGACGTTGGATTTTGGTTGGAAATGAAATCTGGGTTGATGTCAGAACCCAACGTCAGACAGACGTCAATGTACAATGTCAGGCAAACATTGGATTTGGTTGGAAATGAAAATCGGTTGACATCAGAACCCTACGTTTGACAGACGTCAATGTCCAACGTCTGACAGACGTTAATGTCCAGCGTCAGGCAGAGGTTGGAATTTGGTTGAAAATGAAAATAGTGTTGCTGTCAGAACCCAACGTCTATTTATAACTACTTCTCATTTTTTAAAACTCATCCACCATTTACCACAAATTATAACTCTGTTATGAAGTTTTAACTGAAATGCAAGATTGATTAAGGTTGTGCAATGTGTTTTCTCATATTTACACTACTGTGAAACAGCCTGGCAGACGATGTACCCAAACGTCATTAGGACATTGGATGTTGGAAATGAAAATCGGGTTGACGTCAGAACCCAACATCAGACAGACGTCAATGTCCAACGTCTGAGAGACGTCAATGTCCAACGTCAGGCAGATGTTGTATATTGGTTGGAAATAAAAATTAGGTTGACGTCAGAACCCAACGTCTGACGGACGTCAATGTCCAACGTCAAACAGCCATTGGATTTTGGTTGGAAATGAAAATCGGGTTGACGTCAGAACCCAACGTCTGACAGATGTCAATGTCCAACGTCTGACAGACGTGAATGTCCAACATCAGGCAGAGGTTGGATTTTGATTTTTGAATTTTAAAATTGGGTTAATGTCAAAACCCAACGTCTGACAAACGTCAATGTCCAATGTCAGGCAGACGTTGGATTTTGGTTGGAAATGAAAATCAGGTTGACGTCAGAACCCAACGTATGACAGACGTCAATGTCCAACGTCTGGATCCAAACATTGGATTTTGGTTGGAAGTGAAAACCAGGTTAACGTCAGAACCCAAAGTCTGACAGACGTCAATGTCCAACAACAGGCAGACATTAGATTTTGGTCGGAAGTGAAAATTGTGTTGATGTCAGAACCCAACGTCTGACAGACATCAATGTCCAACGTCAGGCAGACCTTGGATTTTGGTTGGAAATGAAAATTAGGTTCATGTCGGGTTGATAATTCTGACCTGAGGAGGACTATATGTACATCATAATTGTTTCTTATTTCATTCATTCATTCATTTTCTTTTTGGATTAGTCCCTTTATTAATCTGGGGTTGCCACAGCAGAATGAAGTGCCAACTTATCCAGCAGCCGATGCCCTTCCAGCTGCAACCCATCTCTGTGAAACATCCATACACATTCATTCACACGCATACACTATGGACAATTTAGCCTACCCAATTCACCTGTACCACATCTTTGGACTCTGGGGGAAACCGGAGCACCCAGAGAAAACCCACACGAACGCAGGGAGACCATGCAAACTCCACACAGAAACGGCAACTGACTCAGACGAGGCTCGAACCAGTGACCTTCTTGCTGTGAAGCGACAGTGCTACCTACTGCGCCACTGTGTCGCCTTTCTTATTTCATATTATAATTTTTTATAATGTCGAATTAACAATGTTTTATGTCAAATACAACTTTTTTTTTATTGCCTTGTGAAAGCGAACTGAAAGTAAGATCTACCATTCATGAGCACAGTGTGTGGTGCATGTGAATTGTGATCGCGTGGCACAACAAAGCACATGTGACTCAGGCTGGCAATGCTTTGTTCTCATCTCCAGTAACTCAAACCCCATTGTTGTGAGCAGACAGAAAATATCCTCTGGTGATCATATTGACTTTATAGAAAACATCCACTCAGGGGCTCATAATTAGCTGTGTATGACAGATGGAATATGCATTGAAATTTGAACAGCAATATGCTTTTTTGTTTAGTCTGAGTGTGTTATTAATATTTTAGCTGTATATTGTTTTCGTAATTATGCTTTTTGCTTTATTTTAGCTTTATTATATTTGAAGTGTTTTGACCAAGATATTCATGAATAGATGTTTTCATTCATTAAATAACTTGTTTATTAATGGTCACTGCTCAAAAAAAAAAACATAAAAATAATTGTCAAAATATAAATAGGAATACACATCATTAGAGGATTATACATTAAAATTATGTGCAGCATTATGCTCTGTTAGTAATATTTAACTTTATATATATATATATATATATTTAAAAACATTTATTTATTAATTTTCCTTCGGCTTATTCCCTGATTTCATTAGGGGTCGCCACAGCGAAAATGAACCGCCAACTAATCTGGCAGTACACAGCAGATGCCCTTACAGTTGTAACCCAGTACCATGCAATAAAGGAAAATTTTAAAAACATTTTTGTTACATTTTACGCTTTATTGTATGTTGTAACTTATGCACCATACGGATTATGTATTAAGGATTATGCACCATCATCTGTTTTAAATGATCATAAATGTATTTAATTAAATTATTAATTATTGTAAATAATAAATAATTATTGTGTGATAAATAAAAAAATTACTAGTAAATATTGTTATGCTGCATTCACACCAGTCATGCTATCCATGCGTAAATAGACACGTGGACATTTTGAGTTTGCTCACTTCATTTTTGCATCTAATTTACTTCACAATAGATGCAGATTCGCATCATGGGCAGGGCTTCTGTCTGCCCGGTCACTCTAGCTTTGTTGCTAAATGGCTAACATGGACTTTATTAAGAGAATAGCTGTGTTTATGTGCTTTAGGAATGCTGAAAAACAGGGTATATTCATTCGGCATCATGTCTGAGTACACTAGATGCAGAGGTGCACCCAGCTCTATGAGTTCATAAACTCCTCCAGAAACTATACTTGGATGATGCCCAGCTGAGCCCAGTTTAATGAACTGTTGTCGGGTGTCTGCAAGAGGATTTCCCCTCAGGACACCAACAACAGGTGTTACATCATGATCACGCTCATACAAGAACCCCTTCATTTCAGCGTATCTCGTCATTGCAGAATGTCTATTTGCATCTTTGCTTTGCATCACTGGCGCTTGACGCTTCAGATGCATTCGACTTCATGCAGCACTGCGCAGACCGATCGAAATCTGTCTTAAAGTGGTGCATACCGATTAGAAATTTTGATGCTGCGCCGACGCCACGTGACTGTCACATGTGGCATCAAAGTACCACTACAATGCTCTGAGATAAGATGACTGATTCAGTCGGCATAGCATCTGAAGAGCGACAGCAGGAGCTGCGATGACGACGCTGATATTACATTATTGGCCGAGTTCACCGCATGACAACAACCACGTGTTTATTATTGGACAACTTTCGTCTCACAAATTTCAAAACAATTAACTTTTGATATCCTCTCTATCTTGTACACATCATGCTAATCATAAGACTACAAATATTTTACTGCAGTAATCATCTTTTGTTAAATCATTTCTTCATAATGACTAGATTGTTTACACAGGTTTATTCAGCCTTTTTTATTCAGACTACTGTATTCAGCTCTATATTTTGGTAAATAACCTAAATATTAACTCAAATAAGTATTACAGACTTGTGGTAAAATAGTTATCATCATTGATCCTGACACCCCTATAAAGATTTCTTAACAAATTAAGTAAATCATTTTTTTAATAAACATAAAAAAATATGATTATAAAATATTTTATGTCCTGTCAAACCGTTTATGCAAAAATTTTAAAAGTGATGTACCTAGCTCTTTCTGAGAAATTTCTACTTAAAAACGCTTTCATTATCCAAAATAATCCTAATTCTGGGTATTTATTTCCATTTTATATGCCCTCGTGGTTTCCCCTTATTTCTCATGCGTTTATTATATAGGCTACTTAAATTTAGTTAATAAATCCCTTGTTTGAAAATGAACTATAGTTTGTAGAGACTGTATTCTGGGTTATTTGTACTGTAAATATTTTGTTGTTATTGCATTAAATAAATAAATAAATAATCACGCCATGTGATCGGTCATCATGACTGCAGCAACTTTAAGCCCTGAAATGTCCGACCTGACGGCTTCATTTTCTACTTCGACCTCACCTGTGCTCGGCTAATCTCATTTATTGCTGGCTGCAGCCGTGCTACATGTCAAACACACCTTTCGTCTGCGTCTGGTGTGACCGCAGCATTAGATTTAAGGTGAAAAATTGTAATTTAATCCCTGAAGACAAAAAAGGGGTTTGATTTGGTAATCTTTAATCAAAATCTAACAATTTACTTCTGCTCTGAATGTTCTAGAACATGACGTCAGTATATGTTGAAATGGCAAAATATGCTTAGCCATGCCAATCAACCGTTATTTTGCTCTGAAATAAAATAAACTAAAAACTTATGCTAATGTTATTAATTAATTTTAAATATATAAATAATATAATATTTGCCGGCAGCTAGCTCTCTGCAACTCTCACATGGTCACCGAGTGAAACTAAGCAGGGCTGAGCCTGGTCAATACCTGGATAAGAGACCACATAGGAAAGCTAGTTTGCTGCCAAAATTGGTTTAAGCTCATCCTGCAGTCTGGTGTGCGTCCTAATGCCCCAGTATACTGAAGGGGACTCTATACTGCTCAGTGAGCGCAGCCTTTTGAATAAGACGTTAAACTGAGGTCCTGACTCTCTGTGGTCGTTAAAAATCCCAGAATGTACTTCAAAAAAGAGTAGAGGTTAAAATGGCCACTGGCCTTGTTCTATCATGGCCTTCAAAGCATCCCCATATCATAATTGGCTTCATCACTCTGTCTACTCTCCACCAATCAACCAGTGTGTGGTCTGGTGCAACATGGCTGTCGTCGCGTCATCCAGGTGGAAGCTGCACACTGGTGGAGGATGAGGAGATTCCCCCAAAAAATGTGTAAAGAGTGTCAAGGAAAAGTGCTATATAAATGTAGGGAATTATTATTATTATTATTGTATGTAAAGAAAAGTAAATATACTTCATAAAATATTTGTATTTATAGTATTAGATATAATATATTTTTTAAAAAATTGGCATGTGTGACATGGAATGATGATCATGTGTTCAACATACTGTATTGTGATCAAGGAAACAAAATAAGGACATTTTCAAAGTAAAATTCTAACAAAAAAGTGTAAAAAAAGTAGTCCAATTACTCGTGTGGAAGCTAGAAAATCAAGGAGAAACAGACTTTATTCATTGTACCAACAGACTTTGGCAAATTAGCAATCTTCGCATTTGGGAATGCATATTTTTTCGGCAATGTCATGGGCTGAAACAAATAAATAGCACTTTTTTTTTCTTCCACTTTCCACTGATGTACATTGCTGGAATAAAGTTGCACTGTATTTCCTAATTCAAAGACACACAAATGTGTTGTGAAATGACTTAAAGATGGTTTTCTCCTTTTTTAAATAAAGCTTTTCAGTTTCGCAAGTACCTTCAAAAAGCATGTTTTAGTTAAATAAATAGAATGATCTCCATTTTTAACATGCACAACTGATTCGCTTGGGAAAAGTATATATACACATGGATCGAGCTTTCAACGACAGTACCTTTCCATCAGACACTCACTCTCACATACACACATACATACTTAAATGCCGATACACTATACATAATCTCCCCCTCTAAGCTTTTTCTACATCGTCTTTCAGAAGGGCTAAACTATTAAAGTGAGGAAAAAAACGCAACGCTGAACATAACGAAAAGAGCAAATTATGAGTCCGAACATCACGTTTCAACAGCTGAACAACACAAGATTTTTTTTTCTATTCTATTTTTTTTTTCTTCTTTTAAACGTAACAATCACAAAGATATGGATTCATGCATTATGAGCTTTATGTCTTGATCTTCTGGAAAGTCGCGAGTCTTGATGCTTCAGTGACGTCAAACTGTACATCAACACCCTTTTAGCGTGTTTTCTCTCTCCAAAAGTCGATGAGGATAAGGTGAAATGCTACTTCTCAGAAAGTCATGTACAAACGATCTACAAGTAACTAGAAAAGGAAGAAATGTCAGCTTCTAGACGTCCATTGTAGGGAAGGGAAGTTCACTTGTCTTGTTTCTGGTGTCTCGTCTTTTTTGTTGAGCGAGCGCATGTTCCCTTGATAGGTGGCGAGTGACTGGTGTGAGCTGCAGCGAGAGTGTTTTCACGAGGCGAAATAGGAGCTTTGCATGGAGTAGAGTCGGTCGATGGGGTTTCCCACTCGGGCCTGCATGGATCCCGCGTCAGACGAGGCCATGAAGCAGTCACTGAGGCTGGTCAGAGAAGTGTCGCTGTCAATGTCGTGGAATATCGAGTCATTTCCTGAGGGAAGAGACAAGAGGAATGTGGATTAATACTGGAACAACCAGAGCACTATAACTACTAGAATTAGATTTAGGATATTTGAAGCTACTATTTAGGATTAAGAACTAGGCTTTGAATGTTTGTCATCATATTTTATGAAGTCATCACCCAAAAATATGCTATTATTTGTAATAAAGTACAATTTCAAGAGTTCACACTTAGCTGACGATTGAATATAAAGCGTGTTTGGCATGCTGTCCTGGGAGAGAGCCCTGAGCTCATAAGATCCTCAAGCCTGGGGCTCCCTCCTGTTTGCAGGGTGAGAGGGAGTTTGAGCTCAGGTAGATCTTGAGATCTCCCCTGTTTATTTATGACTGATGACAAATTAGGGATTGCTATGGAGAGAAATATTGCTGATTAAGAGCTCATCTATGGTCCAATTTGGTTTGGTAAATTCACTTATGTCCCATGTCTTTGGACTGTGGGAGGAAACTGGGAAACCCGGAGAAAACCCATGCGAGCACAGGAAGAACATGCAGACTCTGCACAGAAACATTGACTGGCTTGGTAAGGATTTAGTTAAGTGTTAACCACTGGGTCGCCGTGCCACCCTATCAAGAAAAAAGGGAGGAGGAGTAGGGGTGGATGGGGGGATTTTTCAAGACGAAGATAACTGAGGTAAGAAACTTTGGTTATTTACGGTGAATTAGGAATCATTTGATTGGTGAATCATGTGTTAGCTAATGCGGGACCAGCTGTGGTCAATCATAAGCACGTGATCCCCCCGAAAACTTATTTATTTCATCCATAAGGGAACTGAATGTGTTTTTGAGCAAAAAGATGAGTAATTAGGCTACATATATGATATTTACATTTGAAGCAACTATTGAGATTTTAGAATTACAGAAAGCTTTGAACGTCTGTTGTCGTATTTTATGAAGTCATCACCCTAAAATATGATTTGTTTTGTAATAAAGCTTATTATTTCTTTTGAATTAAAAGACGGTATTATTAATTTCATCCATAAGGGTACTGAATGTGTTTTTGTGCAATAATAATACTAATAATAATTAATCTCCTCATCCACCACCAGTGTGCAGCATCCACCTGGATGAAGCAACGACAGACATATTGTGCCAGATCACACACCAGCTAATTGGTGAAGAGGAGACAGAGTAATGAAGCCAATTATGATATGGGGATGGTTAGGAGACCATGATGGACAAAGGCCAGTGGTCAAATTTGGCCAGGATGCCGGGGTTAAACCCCTACTCTTTTTTTTTTTTGAAAGACATCCTAGGATTTATAATGACCACAGAGAGTCAGGACCTCGGTTTAACGTCTCATCTGAAAGCACTCACTGAGCAGTATAGAGTCCCCATCAATATACTGGGGCGTTAGGACCCACACAGACCGCAGGTTGAGCACCCCCTGCTGGCCTCATTAACACCACTTGTATGACATATACGCTGCATATATAATATTTACATTTGAAGCTACTATTGAGATTTAAAAATTTGAACATCTGATATCATATTTTATGAAGTCATCACCCTAAAATATATTTTTTTGTAATAAAGCTTATGTGTTCCAATTATTAAATGTATTTATTTATTAAATATTTATTAAATTCATAAGGGTACTGAATATGTTTTTATGCAAAAAATTAGTAAATACAAATACAGTATTAACATTTGAAGCTACTATTGAGATTTTAAAATTAAGCTTTGAATGTCTGTTGTCATATTTTATGATCTTAAAAAATATGATCTTTTTTGTAATAAAGCTTATAATTTAGTTTGAATTACAAGACAGTTTTAGTTATTTCATTCATAATGGTATTTTATTTAATTCAAAGGGGTATTTTATTTATTTCATTGATAATTGTGTTTGAAATACTAGATTTAACACCAAAAAGATGAGTAAATATATTTAAAACATGGGGACAGGAGAACTAGCGTTATTTTTTTGTAAACAATGGTTATTCCTGTTTCATTGTCAATGTAAAAACAACAACAAAAAAGAAAATGAAAAAATAATATATTTTTTTTTTTACTGCAATTAATAAATAAATAAACACTATACTTAGTGTAATATTGTACTTAGTAACTAAATATTTTCCATTTTAATTTATGTTATGTTAACTTATGTTATATAACTTTTGTTTTTAGTAACAAAAAACTGTTGTAAACTATATAAAATATGATTAGATATATAATTAAAGCAGCATTAATACAGCATTGCAGGGTCATATATGATTATTTTTATATGACTATAAATTTCAGTTGCTGAAATAAAATGTTTCAATTAAAAAACAGCAAAATAAAGTTATTAAAATTATACAGATATGATCAGACATATACAGTAGATGATACTACTACTACTACTATTATTAATAATAATAATAATAATAATAATAATAATAATAATAATAATAATAATAATAATAACAATAATAACACACAATCAAATGATTACACTTTCTAAATTTCGAATGTAAAACAAATATTAAAACCATTATTATAATGATCATCATTAATATTAAATATTATCAGAACTGTTATATTTTTAATTTATTTTTAATTTCTAAAATATAATATAACTAAAGTTTATTCAATTTTTACAAAACAAAACAAACAATAAAGATTAACAGCATCACAGAACCGTCCATCAAAAATTGCTCATCACATAACAAACATAAAACTTCCCACTGTTCAGTGGTGCGTTTATAACAGATCCCACATTCCAATCGGATATTGCATTCGGATATTACTAAAGGAAAGGGTTTCTCTCTAACAACCGATCTAATAGCGAATGTTTACTCTGCTCGCTCATCTTCCTTGTGGGCACAGTTAGCAGTAATGCTCTCCGGCTCTTAATGACACCATTCCAGCAGACAGTGACAGGTTGATGGGCTATGCTTTTTTAATGAGCTGGCAATGTTGTCTGTCCCTGCTGTTCTCCCATAAAAGTGTGATGATGAGAGCAGGGATTTGGGCCTTCGCCGTTCAGGAGAATGAATGACAAGACACTTGGGAGCTGTTTTTAGGCTGCCTGTGACCGATGTCTCCTGATTTATGTGGCTAATGCTGGAAGTTAATGTCAATAATATTGAGAACAATTGGAGTTGTGCAGAAACAGCCGCACTCGGAGGAATCATTGTTCGCTTCTTACTAAAACTTTAGAGGCGGTTTTGACAAATGTGCATGTGACTCTCAATGGTTTTGCTTTGCCGAGTTGTTTTCGCAAGCACACCAGAGAATTCTTTCCCTTGATACTTTAGTGCTGGGTGAAATAACTAAAGAACATTATGAACAATAAAAAATAATGAAAAGAAAAGCATATCAAATAATGTAACATCTTCTGTCAATAATAATAATAATAATAATAATTAGGAGTTTGTTTTTGCATGTTTGACAATTCCTTTATTATTATTTTAACATAAAGGCATTGCTATACTTAATTTATTAAAGTGTATTTATATAAATTATATAAATACAATTAATAAATAACGATTAAATTAATTTTACATATATTAAAATACATAATAAATTAATTCTAAAATAATATAATACACTTATTAAAAATTATATAAATATTATCTTTTTTAACCCTTGTGCACCGTTCAAATTTACTACTCTTGTTGTGTCCGGCTTGAAAACATCCACTAAATTAATCTGCTGTAAAAATGCATCAGATGAATATTTTTTCTTATTTCTATTTTTCTAATTTATTTTGGCATAAATCTGTTAATCAACCTCAGTCCTGATCAAAACTACTAAATTGTTAAGAAAATTACAGGATTTTATCTGTTTAATTTCCAAGCTCACAAATGATGTCACTGATTTGATAAAAGAAACACAAAATGATGTATTTTAATATAAAAAATAATTGTGGACTGAATTGTTTTTTATCTTCTGTCACAGTCTTGGACATGTGAACATTTATTAACAACATTATATAGATAGATAAAAAAAATTTCTCGCTAATCTACTGGTGGTGGCTGTTGTTGCCCCATTGACTTCCATTATAACCACATTTGATGGTGCATAAATACACAGTCTTTGTTTTTGTTTACTCCATGTAGTTCTGAGAGCTGAGATGCATATTTTGATTTTGAAGACTCTTTTAAGACCATTATGAATTACATTTTAGACTTATACAGGGCTAAACACTAAGGATTTATTTCTAATGACCCGGTTACTTCTGTAAATAGTTTTTGTATTAATGGAAGATCATGTAAAGGGATGTGTTGCTTTTGTTTTCTTTCTATGATTAGGAAATTTAATTTTGAGATTTTGCTGTAAAAAATGTCTGACTGCTGTTGTGAATTGCAATCTTTTTGCAATAAAAAAAAACGTTTATATAAATAAGTTTTAAGATTGATTATTGGTGATTGGGTATCAGCCTGATAAGGTAGCTTAACTTGAATACAGGAAAATTAAAACTCGTTTAAAATGATTTAAGACATACAACACTTTATTTTAGTGAATTTAAGACTTTTTAAGGCCTAAAACTTTTTTTTTGTTTTGAAATTTAAGACATTTTAAGACCCTGGTAAAGGTCACTCTTATACTCTCACACACTCACAGACACACATACACACGTTAATTTGCTGTTATACTCCATATAAAATCCAGAAACTAAGCTTTTTTTTTTTTTGTATAGGCCTATCTAAAGGGTTAATAGTGCCAATTGATGATCAACTGTACGAATTTTACCTCTTCCCAACGGGGAAAACCACCAACAATCAAAAACGCATGATTATATGACGTCATGGATTTGTAATCAAGTCATATGGGGCAAAAACAGCCACCAACAGTAAATTAGGGAGGAAAAAAAAGAAAATGAATCAAAAATAACGCATCAAAGGCAATGTTGTTTCACATGTCCAAAAATTTGGTAAAAGGTCAATAAAATCCAGTCCACAATTACTTTTTATATTGAAAGTACATCATTTTGTGTGTGTTTTTCACCAAATCAGTGACATCATTTGTGAATTTGGCAATTAAAGAGTTAAAATCCTGTAATTCTCTAAACAATTTAGTAGCTTTGATTAGGAATGAGGTTGATAAACAGATTTTTGCATTAATGCATATTAATCTGATGCAGTTTTACTGATGTTTTCATCGCTAACATAACAAATGGGCAGCAAATTTGCCCAAAGTGGATGAAAACAAGGGTTAAGCGTTAAGTAATGAGTTGTATGTATTTATATCAACTCCACACAGTAGCATATTGTCAACCTAAAAAGTCTCTAATTACGAACAAACTAATCTATATTATATATCCTACAATTTGTTATCAGGTACATTTTACAAGTAAACACAAAAAAACAAACAAACAAAAAAAACAGTTAATGCTTTAAGAAAACTGTTGACAAATTCACATGTGGCCAGCCCTCAATGGTTTTTGCTCATTGTGTTGTTTTGCTGGCAGACCAGTGGATGCTTTCCCATGATACTCTGAGCGTCAGTCATCATGGTTAACCATTGTTGTTTTTACATGGTGCACCGCAGATCATCGTTCGGCTCTTTACAAAACATCCAATAGATGGTGTCACACAGCATAACAGACTACACCATTAATCCCTGAGAATAAACCCAACGGGCAGCTCTGGGAACGTGGGACGGGGCCAGTATGGTTTTACAACACGCTGGATTCATTTGGAAGGCAAACTTCAAAATAAAGTGGTGCGTTTGTATAATCTCATGAGGAAAGAAGGGTGGTACGCTTTCATTCAGTGAAGCCTGTGGTCCAAACACACACACACACAAACATGACACAACTCAATGGTTGATGCTCACCATATGGGTTCATGTGGTCACCCGGCATCTGAGGAGGGGTGAGGCCCTGCTGGAAGGGGTCGGTGCTGTAGCCGTTCTCCAGTGCAACCATTTGCTGCTGGGCTGGAGCCAATGGTGTGTAAGAGTTCATCATTCCCTCCATCCGATTGGACATTACCTCTAGAATAGTGGGGGAAACAAGAAAGCACTGATTAGTAATCACATTTCTCAATGCAAAACCACAAACAATTTAGGTATTTCACCAACTACAGTACCATATGTGGTCAAAACATGATATTGTTAAAAGATTTAGGGAATCCGGAGTTACTTTAAGACAGAAATTCCATAAAATACCTGGATAGTTCAATTTGGCATTTGTCCCTGGACTATTTGATTTGGAATCATTAACACTTCCAGTGATTTTTCAGAATCTGTGTTCACATACATCCTGTAAATAGTGTTCCTGTGTGACACTGTTTTCTTGACATCCAGTCAGTGTATGACATTTGCCTTGATTAACATTCTTTACAACAGTGAGCATTTGAATGGGTGAGGATGTCAGTTTTAAGAAGAGACGAACTGACAAAGAAAATACAGTTCTCAAAGAGGTCATTTTTCTCCAATCCAGCACAAAAGATCAATTTCAAGAGTTCACACTTAGCTGATGATTGGTAATAAGCTAGTTTGGCATGCTGTCCCGGGAGAGAGCCCTGAGTTCATAAGATCCTCGAGCCCGGGGCTCCCTCCGGTTTACAGGGCGAGAGAGGAGTTTCAGGTACATCTTGAGAACCCCCTCCCGCTCCTGCTGCTTAAGGATTGCTATGAGGGTGTGTTGCTGGTGGAATTTGACTATCGTGCTGATTTGGCTGATTTTTGTCTCATGCTTTTGTACTGTGGGGGGAAACCGGAGGACCCGGGTAAAATGCATGTGAGCACAGGGAGAACACGAACTCCACACAGAAATGCCGACTGGCCGGGTAGAGAGCCGAACCAGAGGCATTCCCGCTGTGAGGCCAGCCACTGGGCCGCCGTGCCGCCCTATAGAGGAAAAAGAGGAGGAGAGGGGGTGGAAGGGGGGATTCTTCAAGACGAAGATGACTAAAGGTAAGATGCTTGGTTATTTATACTGAGTTAGGATGATCCTCTCGAAATTAGTTTATAAATAAACTTCACAAAGAGATAGCTTGAGCTGTGAAGAGTGGGAAAGTTTAAGCAACTGATGCATAACAGGCAGTGGCATTTCTCACATTAGACTGGTCTTTAATTTGCAACATGGTACTTCTGACCCACCTCTGGCAGACACTTAAATTTAAACAAACTTAAGTTCATCATTGACTACATACGTTTACATGAACATCAGTAATCAAATTATTTGCCTTAATCTGAATAAGACAATAATATGATTAGGGTGTTTACATGAATTACTTTTTGAATGTTCATTTCGTGATCCCACTTTGCATGTTATAGCACATGGTTTAATTAATGTCATTGGGTCACCAGGCTATCCACATTTCCTCTGAAGTTTCACTTACAAGTTTCACTTACATTCATGCGTGTCCCCTGTGACAAATGAGATATTGGATGCCAGTATGAACAGTTGGAAGAGTGCTGTTTTAATGGAATTTAATCCCGCATGCCATGGCCAATGGGATAAAAAACCCTCCGCATTTAACGATGCAGTAGTCTGTGGTCCTTCAGTGACTCGGCAGGTGCTGAGAATAGTGTCAAACAGTCATGTGTGTATGGATTATCACGTCACAAAATGTGACGAAAAGCCTACATGACAGTAATAGTTTGATTGCGGTGCTAACATGTCTGTACTGCACTTCAATAATGCGACTAAAATCGGCATACTCCACGTCTTAATTTAATTTCTGTTTAGTTTGATTATGACCTTAATTTGATTAAATTAATCAACAATTGCTGTTTACATGGTGGATTCTTAATCAGAGTATTGTCTTAATCATATTATTAGAATCAGATTACTGGTGTCCATGTAAACATACCCATTGTTTACTGTTCTGCTTTAGGTTGAATATTAGGGAGCTCCCTGATCTGTACTTCAGTCCAGTTTGAACACTTTTTCTAAAGTAATGTGTACTATCAGTTCGATCATAAAAAAAAGTGTATGTATTCTGTATTTAAAATCACCTGTCAGAGAGTTGCATTATAAATGTCATTGCAAGGATGTGTTTGTCATCACGGCGCCATGGACCTTACGTTCACATAGAGAATATCAGGGGTATAATTCATGTCACAAGATTCACAACCTATGGATGATGCTGGAATAAATCCCTGAACATGTCTGTGTTCACAATAGGGTTGTCAAAAGTATTGAAGTAAAAGTATTAACGGAAATAGATGTTAATAAAACTTCAGTGTCAACTGGTACTGAAGTCAATACTTTTGACAACCCTTGTTCACAAAATAAATTTTGACAATTTCATGGAACCAATGCCCCATGTGAAAGGGTCTTCAGTGTATGTAGGGAGTGGCAGGACACATAAACTTAAAATTTAAACTTAAATTGCATTGTGTAAAAAAATGTTAACGTGTTTAATGAAGCCACATTGGTTCAGGATTACAAAATACAGGATTCTGAAAACTGCTGTGACTGAAAACAGTCTGCCGCTGCATCAAGAAAGTCGACCTGAATTTGTGATCCACAAGGTGAATTATTCTAAGATAGTGTCAGATGAGTCCACTTTTTTTGTTTCTGGGTCAAAATGAATGTTGACTATCATGTCAACCAGTAAAAAACATTTTTTTCTACTGTGTATTCATGTGGCTGGTGTGTTTGGTCAATGAAAAACACATTGGCGGAACAAATCCCACATCAAAAAAGGCAAAGTTCCAGAACACACCCATTTATTGTGTAATCGCCACTAACCAATGGTAACTCTAAAGTGCTTAGGAGCCAAAACTAACTCCACCAAAAGCTTTATTGAGTTGTTTCGAACTGCCGAAAAGAACTCAAAAAGAACTCGGCTGTATTTGTTCGAAATTACGTCACATCAGTTTGTTGTTCGATTTGGTTTGAAGTCTACCAGGGCCTTTAGGATGCAGCAGAGCCAACTTCTTTACTTCCATTGTTCTCATTTTAAGTCGCACTGCATATACGCATCTGCCAAATGATTAAATGTAATGTAAATGTGAAAACGAAGACGTTGATCAGCCTTTGCAATTTTCTCACGGTACAGATGACTGACATCATCTCTGCAAACTGGAGAGAGCAGTTAGTTTAACAACTGTACATAATGCAAAACACTAATGCTTCATTCAGCAAGAATTGTTCTCTCTGTGGATTGGGTTTCTTCAAAAATCAAGGCTGGGTCTGGTATCTGGCCTCGAAATCAAGTCGAATTTCACGAAAAGCAACAAACAAGAAACACGCTTGTTCTGGAGCGGGAGAAGACGCGGCGACACTAGTCCTGCAGGGCAGTGCTCTGTGAGTCAGGCAATGAATGACTCTTGTGGCTTCCAGTCTGGAGCCCACCATCTCAGCCCTCTGCTTTTGAGTGGTGAGCTCCAGCAAGAGAAATGTCTGCTATTCATTTCTACAGTCCTCCACAAGTTTCCATTACATCCTCTGCTCTGATGCAAGTACATCTGATGTTGAGTTTCAACATACTGACACTTCACTAAGCCATGATCTTTTTCAAGGAACTGAATAAAAAAAAAAAGATAAATAAAATAAAATAAAATAAAATACAATACAATAAAATAAAATAAATAAAATGAAATAAAACAAAATAAAACAAAATAAAACAAAATAAAATAATTAAATTAAATTAAATTAAATTAAATTAAATTAAATTAAATTAAATTAAATTAAATTAAATTAAATTAAATTAAATTAAATTAAATTAAATTAAAATAAAATATGAAAATTGCTTCATGGCATCTGATGTTGAGTTTAAATTTACTGTTTGCCATTCACTATCATTCAAAAGATTTCCATTACTTTCGGTCACAGAGCTACAATTAATTTGATTCAAAGTTGTTAAAATGTGAGAAATCTTTCAAAATGCCCTTTAACCACAAAAATGACTTTGCAGAATCTTTTCTAGGATGTTTTCACACCAATCACTGGCCCCACAGCTGAAGCTATTGGAAATCTGACACTTATAACCAAGACAGATAGGATTTATGATAACAAATATGACGATGCGTTAACCGTGAGGCTCCATTGGATGACATATTTCAGCCCAAGTCCATGATTCATGACATCACGGACGACTCGAGACCACCTTGCAATTTCCCAAAGGGGAGTCTGACTTCACAAGACTTCTCAATATCTCAGACCACCAGAACAGTTCATCTATACTTCGCCGTCTTTCTCTCTCTCTCTTTCTCTCTCTCCTGCGTCTCCATCATCCTATCATCTTCCATCACTTCTTTGAAAAAACACTTCTATTGGTTCAGGAGGGTAGAGTTCATGACCAAAGATAGATCACTATTAGACTTGAATTATCCCGTTTAAGGGGACATATTACGAATGTCTGACTTTTTTGTGTGCTTAAGTAATTGGGTCCCTGTTACATCTACCAACTAGTGATTTGAATCTTTAGGGACTTCACGACTCAATTCAATTCTGATTCAGTGAGTCACGATCTGATTCTAAAATGATTCTTGACTTACATCTTTCCTATTCTATCAGCTGTGCAAACACCTTTCCAACTTCACATTTTAACCAGAATTAGAGTGTCTTCATTTATTATGATTGGAGTCTATGTTTTATAGGACTGCCATTTTAAAAATGATTGATTTATTAAAATGTTATTTTAGAATGTGTAGCATTCTCGTTAAAGATGATTGAGTCTTCAACTGATGGATCACGATTCATTTATTGGTCACATTCCATAGAATCATTACGCAATATAGCTGTAAGAACTAGAGAGAAAACAAACAAAAAATAACATAACAAAAAAAAAATCCCGAAAATTGAAACACTAAGCCAACGTCAAAAATTAAAATAAAATATTATTAAAATATTTAAAATATTAAAATTATTAAAATTAAAATATTAATCTTAAACAAATTAAATAAATCAAAATTACCTTATCTTCCCTTAAACCAGGAGCTAAAACTCTTAATAAATAAATAAATAAATAAAATATCCGGTAGGCTCCGTAATCTCTATGTCATAATTAAAGTCCCCAACCATAACTTAATTCATTCAACAAATTCAAACCATATACAAAATCAAACAAAATGATTCTAGATCATGAACAATAAAGCAACACATTACTTCAAGTTCCTTTACAGGATGAACAAGCTCTGAATGCAACACTGAAATGCGAGATTGAAATTTCATAAAGAACAAACCGTTCTTATTCTAAAACAATGGGGCATTCATTTTGTTTTGTTTCTGTATAACATTTTAACAAAAAAATGTCTTTTAAAAAATGTTCATATTAAAATATATACAGTATTTAGAAATTAAACTGGAATTGCTTTTAGTTCAGAGCCATAGCTAACTAGTTTTAACACATACAGTAGAAGTTGACAATGATTTATTCATTTGCAACACTGTGCAGTAGTTCACTTTCATTCACAGTTTGCGTTTGCATAATAAAACAAGCCGCAAGTTTCCACTTACAGTATCTTGCTGTAATGGTGACATATGATTCTTTTGTAATCAGTGTCCATGCTTCCCTTTAATCTCACCCTGTCCACATTCTTTAGTGATTCTAAAGCTGGTCACACACCAGATCAGAAACGCTGTGCCATGCCATGTTTTTAAAATTCTTAAGTTTGTCCATACAATGCGGATTCGGCAGCATGCAGATATGTGCCTGTTAATGTTTATTGTTTTACTGTTTGTAGCTCAGGCAACACGGTGGCTCAGTGGTTAGCACTGTCACCTCACAGCAAGAAGGTTGCTGGTTCGAGTCCCGGCTGGGTTAGTTGGCATTTCTATGGTTGTGGAGTGTTGGCGTGGGTTTCCTCCGGGTGCTCCGAATTGAATAAACTAAATTGGCCGTAGTGTATGAGTGTGAATGAGTGTGTACGGATGTTTCCCAATAATCGGTTGTAGCTGGAAGGGCATCCGCTGTGTAAAACTACGCCGAAAAGAAATGAAGGAATGAATGCTTGTGGCTCATGTCAGCGCAGGACTACACCATCGCCATCTAACCTGAATACAGAATCATTAAGAGAAAGAATAGTAATGCACAAATGAATCATTTTATTTCTTCCACTCCTACTACCAATACAGAAAAAGTGAAAAAGGACAACCCAGTAACTTCGAGTAAGCCATGATCTCCAAACAAGTGGAAAAAATGTGGAAAAATCTAATTGTATATTAACAGTCCGCCATTTCTGTTTACTCGCAGTTGCAGCTGGAGATTTATAATCTCTGTACTAGAAAAAAAACCATTACAAATATTGGTAAAGTGTTATATATTTATGCAAAACATATTTTATGCTGGACTGCTTTATGAACAGGGGTCAGTTCAACACTGTTTGTGAATGATGGGTCAATATCAGAGCTTCATCCTTTAACTTAAAATACATATTCCACTTCATATTTTGAGAATGTGTCCAAATGTCCTTTCTGATTGTGCTTGTTTACATGTGACCAGAGAAACCAGAGCTTTGACAAAAACATTAATTGCCAGCATAATTCAAAAACATGTATTGTCAGACTTTCTGTAAAGACAAGGTAATTGTATTCTAAGAGTAATGCTTATTTGCAAAGGTTTGCACACTGAAACATAATCTAGTAATTTACATCATAACTACATAAATGTATCTACTAACTTTCCCAGTGAAGTCTAGAAAGTTTCTAGAATATGTAAGGGCCATTTCTCACATATTGGATGCATTAGATTCAATTGTTTTGTTGTTTCTGTCAGAATAGCATTTAAAGGTTACGTTCTCTTCTGGAAAACTAAATTTCATTTGCATTTAAAGTGACACACAAAAACTCTGCTTAAATTTGACAAAGTTTAATAAATCGTAAGTGGGTTATTTTGACACTTCAGACACATTATGTCGAGATTTATTTTACATTTTATCACAATGGGCCTAACATGTCTGTCTTAAATGTGACAAAAGCACTGAAGCAACACAGAGAAACTAGACTCGATCTGTCGATTTTACACTTCTAATGTGGTATTTTTGCACTGCACAGCAGAGCCAAAGCCCCAGAAATAAATGCATCGTGATAATAGTCCAACTTCAGTCTATAAAATGAAAGTATTATTGCTCGTGGTTTATCGCTGAAGATGATTCAATGATTGTCTGGATTATGGCTTTGCAGGAGTGCAGACACAAGGGTGTCTCTTCAGCAATAAAATGTCAATATAAACTCTCAGTTTCCCACAAAAATAAAGACTAGACCACCAGCTCTTATTTCAAAAGAAATGCAAGTTTAAGGATGTAAAATGTAAATAAAATTTGCTTAATTATATTACCCACTAGTGTTATGAAAAAAGTAATATTTTACATGTTTGATTATTAGAGTTTATTCTTCAAGTGTCTTGTATAAATAAAATTGTAGGATGTGATACTGTGCTAGGATTAAATTCAAAGTCTTACATTTTCAAGCAATGTTATTGGCCATAAACATACTGTTTAGTAACAATTAAAGTGACAGTACACACAAAAATGTACTCACCCTCATTCCCAAACCAGTATGAATTTCTTCTGTCATACACATGAGAAGATTTTACAGTATATACGGTAGTAACCACTAAATTTCATGGTTAAAAAAAACACAATGAATATAATAATAATAACTTATTTTATCAACTTCAACAGTAGAAATTCTTACAGGTCTTGCAGTGAATAAATTATGGCAATTTTCTTTTTGTGCGTGTGAATTCTTCCTTTAAATTATTTGATTTCAAAAGTGATTTTGAACGCAAAAAGTTATTTTTTACCCCAAAATGTAAATTACTCATAATTTACTCTCCTTCTTTGTTTATAAGTAGGGCCATACATAATATGCAGACATTTTTTTGCTATTTCTGTGCTGTAAAAAATCTGTGGATTAATGTGGAATGATTTTGGGTGCATCATAACTAAAAACTTAATATGTTGAATAAATAGTAATGCATTTTTACTTTTATTCAATGTTTAAAATGCAAATCCTATTGGATCCATTTATTTGGTAAACAAAACAAGTCTCTCATATAATATATCTACCATATATCTATTAAAAGACAGAAATTATTACTTTACACACTGTATTGCAAGTAAATCATATGAATATTTTCATATTAGCAAATATTATTACTGAAACTTATTTAAAAACTGAATAAATATAAATCACACACAGAATAAATAGACTCAATGATGGGCTGAAAATCTGTGAAAAACATGCATGTGCAGATTCCATGTGGGCCTTGTTATAGGTTTCTTTCTTCTGTTGAATGCAAACAAATATATATCTGAAAAATGCTGGTTGCCGGAACACATTGAGTTCCATAGGAGGAAATACATTTACTATGGAAGCCAATGGGTGTCAGTTACAAGCATTTTATAATATATTTCACTTGTGTTTAACAGAAGAAAGAAACTCAAATAGGTTTTGAACAAGTAAGGGTGAGTAAATGGTGACAGAATGTTCATTTCTGGGTGGACAATCCATTTAATCGCAAGACTTATAGAGATAGTTCATCCAAAAATATTGCCCAAGTACAATAAGATTTACTCTTATCCAACACAGCCAGAAGAGGCAAGTGTGTTCACACTTTATCTCTTAAATAAAACTGCTTTATGATAATTTCCACAGTCTCTAAAGAGAAAGGCGGAGAGTGAAGAAATAAATATGAGTGATGGAGGAATAGACTCCACAGCCTTACAACAAATATTTGTACAGGAATTAAGACTCTTGAGCTGTAGAGGAAACATTTGTCCTCCTCTGTAGCGCTTGGAATAATATTCTTCACGTTTCTATTTTCCAGACAGTCTCATCCAAACCCATCTGTTACAGAAGCTCAGTTGGATCGTCTCAACAGCATTTTAACTGTCGAAAAGACGCTACTAGACGGATTAGCTCTTTAACACTGGCAAAAGACACATTAGCTATGTAGCACTGCTAAAGAAATGAATGGAATGTCATCAAACATGACTAGTAATGTCTAAAAGGGAAAGTTCACCCCAAAAATGACAATTTCGTCATTATTTACTCATCCTCAAATGGTTCCAATGCTAAAATGGTTTCTGCTAAACACAACACAAACATATATTTTGATGGATGCTGGAAATAACTAGCCAATCACTTCCAAAGTATTTTTTCCTACTATAGATGCTAATGGCATTTTGGGGACATTCTTCAGAATATCTTCTTTTTGTATTCAACAGAAGAAAGAAACACGTAAAAGACTGGAATCACTTGAAGGTGAGTAAATAATGCCGAAATTGTCAAATAGTTGAGTGAATGCTGTGAACTCTAAGTGTGAAGATCACAGCCACACAATGGCTCATCATTTATATGCAGCTGCATGGCAACTTGAGACTTTTCTGAAACCAGGTTGCTGGGTCTTTTCCAGCATGGGAGGGAAGAGGGTGGGTGGATCGTTTCAGTGTGCTTCAGTTGTAAATTAATTCATCCACCTCCACACTTCCTCCCTCGCACAAAGAGCTGCACTCGTTTTTTTACCTCATCTACAGTGACCAGAGGTCAGCATCTGTGTCGCTCGTAGTGTTAATCAACAAAAATAAGGGCAAACAATTATTGTTGCCTACAGCTTGACACAAACAGAAACTTGACATGTAAAATGACTGAAAACCAGTATGAATACACCTACTCTGATCCACTCATCTAATGAATGAAGTGTATTATTGCTGATGGGAAAAAAAACTATACAAAATATACAAAAAAAATAAATAAATAAAAAAAAAATATATATATATACAATTGAAGTTTCTTTTTTTTTTCAATATTTTCCAAATTATGTTTAACAGAGCAAGGAAATGTAATTTAAAAAAATGTATGTCTGATAATATTTTTTCTTCTGGAGAAAGTCTTATTTGCTTTATTTCAGCTAGAATAAAAGCAGTTTTTAGTTTTTTTTAACCCCTTTAAGCTATATATTTTTTTGTATATAGTCTATATAGTCTACAGAACAAACCATTGTTATACAATAACTTGCATAATTACCCTACCCTGCCTAGTTAACCTAATAAACCTAGTTAAGCCTTTAAATGTCACTTTAAGCTGTATAGAAGTGTCTTGAAAATTATCTAGTCAAATATTATTCATATCAAATTAATATTCATATTCATGTCATCATGGCAAAGATAAAATAAATCATTTATTAGAAATGAGTTATTAAAACTATTATGTTTAGAAATGTGTTGAAAATTGGGGAAAAAAATAAACAGTGGGGCTAATAATTCAGGGGAGCTAATAATTCTGACATCAACTGTTTATATCTTTATAATCTGCTACATTAGATGAACAGTTCAGGCATGCACATTGTCACATTATGGTGCAGCAGATCTGTCATGTTTCTGTTTGTGTCAAGCTATTTTCATTGACAAAATTAACACTGATCACCTGACCCTGTTTTTGAGAGTTTGGATGCAATTCTTCATGTGAAAGGTGAGATATTTGACTTACTACTTTCAGATATAAGTTAAAAAATTGAATACATTTGCTATTTATTTTCACAACAATGACATTTCACAGCCTGAAAACCCAATCATTTAATTACATATTTTAATGCTTTTGAATACAATTCCATTATCTTCTATTTGTAAACTGCAAAACGCAAAGGAAAACCTTTGAAAAAAAAATGTACGTTTTAAATTTAAGTGATACAAAGTCTGCTATTCATTTATATTTAGAAAAAAAAGTATTTTTAAAAGTATTAAAAAAGTATTTTTTAGCGCATTTAGCTAAAATAGGGGGCTGCACGGTGGCACAGTGGGTAGCGCTGTCACCTCACAGCAAGAAGTTCACTGTTTTGAGCCCCGGTTGGGTCAGTTGCCATTTCTGTGTGGAGTTTGCATGTTGCATACCTCTGAGTGCTCAGGTTTCCCTACAGTCCAAAAACATGCAGTACAGGTCAATTGAATTAGCTAAATTGGCCGTAGTGTATGTGTGTGAATGAGTGTGTATGGGTGTTTCCCAGTGCTGGGTTGCAGCTGGAAGGGCATCTACTGTGTAAAATATAAGTTGAATAAGTTGGCGGTTTATTCCGCTGTGGAAAAACCTGATTCATAAAGGGACTAAGCTTAAGTTAATTGAATGAATGAATTTAGCTAAAATAAAGGTTTTGCCATTTATTGAGTCTGAAAACGCAAACTTCAGAAAAGATATTTCTATGTTTTTGAAAATGATTCCATTATCGTCTTTGTGTAAACTACACAAAAGAAAAAAAAAGTCAAACACTGAAAAAATTAAAACACCGCTCATGTCTTAAGAGTTTAAAACTAAGCTCTCCGTCAAAACACACACAAAAAAACACAGAAGTTCAGAGAATGTTTGTGGCATCCATGAATGTAAACAGTTGGGGGAGATATTACGCTGTGCGATAAAAGACAATTAAGCCCACTTTGGTGGGAATGATTTAAATTTAGGAAACAGTGATGTCAACATTTACAGAAGACATCTCAGGAAACAATCAAGGAATTTGAGGGAATTTAAAAAAGTGTGTATTGACGATGGAAAACTCCTTATTAAACCACCTTGCAGTTATTTTTAATTCTCAAACAGCAACAATACAAACTGTAGTAAAAAATCCTCTGAATGGGCTATATGCACAGCTAGTGTTTTTCAGCCAATGATGAACTTCCAGTGAAAGCTTTATCTGAATAATTTTAATTTCATTTGTTTCTTTTACAGCATAGACGTTGCAATGTAATTTAAATATAACCGGATAAATAGACTTAACCATCCATTTGATTGTTAAAGTGTAAAAAGAGATGAAATACCGTTTAAACGCAAGCTCAGAAATTCCATTGAAAATACTGGGGTAAAATTAATTTCCATATTTTGGAAGACATGACGCGTAAAAATAGAATTTAATGCAGTGCTTCTTGTTTGGTCTGATAGCCACTTTATATTGTATTTCAGTCAAGCAGTGAATATCGATGTTTTTTTTTTAAGAAATCAGGTCTCAAACTGTAATTTTGTAGGGGATGACAATAAACCGGAAGCCCTGGGGCTGGCTGACTGAAATGAAAAGTCTGTGTGCATATACCATATTGTGAAAACTTGAAGAAAAATGACTGCAGATTATTATTTTATGCTTGTTAACCTCTGACAATCTATATGTGTGACTGAAACGTTTGCCTTCAGGTTCATGTCAGGACATTATACCTTGGCCCAGCCTTTGGGAGTTCTGCTGCTCCTGTTGCTGCTGCTGTCTCCGCGCCAACTTCTTCATCTGAAAAAATAACGATAAAAGCACAATCAGAAAACTTTGCGACTCCCCAGACCAACTCTGGGCTATCTGAAGAGAGATGCTCCTTGTTGTTCACCCCTGCTTGAACTACGCCAAGCTTGATCTGGCTGCATTATATTATCCACAGTCTTTTGAAGATAAAATCAGGGCTCTGAGGTGGGTTTCAGACGCTAACGTAAGAGCAGGATGGATGTGAATACATCTCTCGCGAACTCTTGGGGAGTTTTTTGTGGAATGCGTCGAGAGGTTAAGCTTCAGGCAGATAGCGACTGAGATTTGCTGTCTCGAGACTCACTCGCTCTTTCCCTTTTGGCAGCGTTTGCGAGGAGTTTAGTGCGTTGTTGGAGGATTACTTGCAAATTGTTGTGTTATCTGCTCCTTGGATGTACATTATCGGGTTTGTGCGGGTAATACTGGATGATTCATATTGTAGTGTACAAGACCTGGACTCACCTTAGCTCTTTGGTTCTGGAACCACACTTGAACCACGCGTACGCTTAGACCCGTCTCTGCAGCCAGTGTCTCTCTTACCTATACAATAAAACAAAAATCATTTATGTCTTCATTGAAGAGTGTAATATTTGGAAGTACATTTACAAAGCGTTGACATTTTCTTATTATTGTATCTTTATCTCAAACAATGTCATCATTGGGATTGCATATTTTGTGATTTCATATCTTGTAATAGCGAATTTTTATCAGTAAGTACCACTTAACCTCACAATTGTTACATTATATGTCACAAATGCTACTCTTTTACACAATGGGACAGTTACAGTTAATATATGTGACCTTATGTCTTGTTAATTTGACAATTTTTTGACTATAAATAGGTTCGAGCCTCGGCTGGGTCAGTTGGTGTTTCTGTGTGGAGTTTGCATGTTATCCCTGCATTCGCGTGGGTTTCCTCCGGGTGCTCCAGTTTCCCCCACAGTCCAAAGACATGCGGTACAGGTGAATTGGGTAGGCTAAATTGTCCGTAGTGTATGAGTGTTAATGAGTGTGTATGGATGTTTCCCAGAGATGGGTTGCAGCTGGAAGGGCATCCGCTGCATAAAACATATGCTGTATAAGTTGGCGGTTCATTCCACTGTGACGACCTCAGATTAATAAAGGAAAATAAATTAATGAATGAATTAACTATAAATAGCATTCACTATTTACTTCTATTTTTGTCCAGTCTCTGTAATTCTGTTGCAGTGTAGAAGCTCTGTCACGAAAATAAATTCCTTGTATGTGTGAACATACATGGTAACAACCCATTATCTACCCCACCAAGAAAAAAAGGTTGGATTGCATTTCTTAACTCCTAATGTCGCTAGTTAACAATGCATTTTTTTTCAACGCATCCCATAATTTTTAAAATATCAGCCTCTACCAAATGGTTGATCTGTCAGTATATGGCAAAAGTACTGGAATTAATACATATACTATGAAAAATCTGAAATATGATGTGTAAGACCAATTTATTTTAAATAATCTAGTTTTTCCTTTTGACATAAGATTATTTGGCTTACCGTATTGGCAGATTATTTAGCTTGTTTTAAGGAAAAACTTACTTAATTTTGGCATATTATTTCTTAAAACAAGACAATATGTTTTGCTTGTCTAGAAAATTCTTCTTTATTTAAGAATTTTTAGATATTTGGACTGGAAACAAGATAAAAAATCTAAGTAAGAAAAGCATTTTTATGCAGTGTAAATCACCTTTATTAGTATGTCATAAAATATTTCAGATTCTCATTTTACATGTTTTCTTGTTTTTGTTTGTACAATAAAACTAAAATCAAGTGTAGTAGAGCGACAGGATTATGTCTGTTTTAATATGTTTTAACAGTCATTATTTAAAACAGTAAAAACTTGGTCAATTTATTCAGTAAATTCAGTAAATGGGTTTCCATCATAGTTCAGCACATTTTTTCTTATTGGATAAAAAGTTTATTCTATAAACTAAAGTGGCCATAGTGTATGTGTGTGAATGAGTGTGTATGGATGTTTCCCGGTACTGGGTTGTAGCTGGACGGGCATCCGTTGTGTAAAACATATGCTGGATAAGTTGGTGGTTCATTCCTCTGTGGCGGAATGAATAAAGGGACTAAGCTGAAGGAAAATGAATGAATGAATGAAGTTTATTCTACTCAGATGCCTGGATAAATTGTTATGCGCATTTTGGTGTTTCTGTTAAGAATTTTTTATGCAATATCCCAAAATTTCGCTTACAAATTAATGTATTAAAACATAGCTCAAACCATTTTTATTCTTATTGAGTCAGATCCGACTTCCATATAAAAACAAGAGATGGAGGAAGCTGATATCTGGAGGAACGCACCTTCCGGCAGGGTTTGGAAGACACCTCGAACGACGCCTTGAAGGCTCGTCTCTGCTGTGTGGTGAGGATGGTACGTGGTCTCTTGGGTCTTCTTGGGTCTTTCCCATCATCTCCCTTCCCGGTGCCTCCCGAGCCCTTCTCTGGCTTGATATCCAGCTCCTCATCTTCGCTTTTCTCTGAAAAGAAATCCATCATTCATCAAAATCAGTAAAAAAAACTCTGCAAAGTTTTAGACAAGCCACTGATAAATAGGTGTTTTTGTTCTTTTCAATTTTAGGGTATTCAGTCTCAGCGCATCCATAATGAAAGGAGACACATGTGGTTTTAATACTTTTGTTATCAATTTATTAGTGCGCGAGCGGGCCACATCCACTGCAACCCTGACTGTGAAGTATGTGAATTTGTCATTGGACTGGACGTTGTGTCATTTAAAATTAATAGCGCACGGCTTTGGCTGTTTTACACTATATAAATCTTTGATAAGAATCCAACACACAGCGGATGCGACGTTTTGGGGAAGGTATGAAAGCAGAGTACATATGGGAAACGAGCTCCAATATCCAGGGGAAGTGAAACAGAGAGCAAAACCGCAAATTCAAACGGCGAACATGCTCGCAGAAAGACTCGACAAATCAAACTGCACAAGCACATTTTAAGCCCGCCAATCCATAAAGTTCAATTCAATATCTGGCCTCATATCACGAAATGTGTTCATACGAACTAATCAAAGTGTCTCAATTAGTCTAAGGTGATCCTCGGGCGGGTTAATCAAGCCTGCCCTGTGTCGTGATAATCTCTCTCAGTAGGTCCAGCTAATGTGCCATATTCACAAAATGGCTCCTGGCTTTCCTACTGTAATTATTATAGTCAAGCGGGGGATTGGCTTTATTGTTCAGTGGGTGGAGGTTTCATCCAATAAGCCACATCAGCTTGTGTTTAATAGAATAATAATAGTAATTAAAAAAAAAAGGTGCCAAACTCTATAACGTGGCCCAGTTCAAAAGTTAAAAACCCAAATGGGCACGTTCCCAGCGTGACTGTTTTTCTAGATTAAGGGCTTCTGCAATTTGGCACAAGTGGCTTTCGTGGCATCAGCAGTGAACATCTCTGCCGATTAGCCCCAGCAATTGGTTTGGCCCTTTTTTAGTGATCATCAGTGGGAGATACAAACATGACAGGCTGATTTGGTCTTCTTTTTCCTTTTTCATCTGTTTCTGATCTCTTTTTCTGCCAGTAGTGTGGTGTGCTGCAAACCAAATGGATGCTTTGCCATTATACTTCACTTCTTGTGTTCAGGTCAAATTTGAAACCTCAAACACACATTTACAAAAAAAAAACTTTCAAACATTTTAAATGAAGAATAGAAAAGAAACAACCATCCAAAAAAGAGTTGATGCAGTCTTGATTAGGCATTGGACAATGTCTCTGCGTTTGAGAGTGTGCGCTGCATTTAAATGAAACCCATATGGGGATGCTAAAAGTAAGGCTTGAGATGCTTAATGAGCATGAACTGAATCTTCTGTTGTCACTCACAGAGGTTCAAACCCTTCTCATTTCCAGTGGAAATCACCATTTCTGAGCATTTTCACAGTAAAACTAAAGCACACCAAAAATAGCCTGAAAAACATGATTGTACTAATAGAGTTGTGTTTTTTTTGTATCATTATCTCCAATGACTTTTGATGACATTCAATGTGTTTCTACCTACAAATGTGGATTTTGTTTGAAGGCAGCTGTCTGAGTTGATGAATGGGAGTACCGTTAGCAACATATTATTAGCTAATGATGCTAACATGCTAATAACATGCTGCTAGTGCTCTTAAGAATCAGTTTCTGGTTCAACCAAATCTGTCTGAATCAATCAAATATTCACATTTTATTCAAGAGTTCACACTTAGATGATGACTGATAATAAAGTGTGTTTGGCATGCTGTCCCTACTAAAAAAAAACAGCTTAAACCAGCCTATACTGGTTGGCTGGTTTTAGCTGGTTGACCAGCCTGGTTTTAGAGGGGTTTTGGCCATTTCCAGCATGGTCTTAGCTTGTCAGGCTGGAAAATGACCAGCTAAAACCAGCTTGACAGGCTGGAAATGGCTGGAAATCAGCCATCAACATTTGAAGTGGACCAAAACTTTTCACTAAAGTTATCCTAAAACTATTGAACAACAGCCATTCTTGTCTTACTGTAGCATGATTTTGAAAATCTTTTTTGATCCACTTCAAATGTTGACTACTGTATAAACACATAATTGTAGATTTGTTGTGGCTGTTCATTTACATGTCACTGACACTAAAATGGCCTGAAAATGAAAACTTTTTAAAGTGAGTTTTAAAGCACAAGTTTTAGAAAAAAAAGTGTAACCATCACTTACTTTGTAACTACAACAAAGTGATTTTATAAAAACCATGCCATCATGTGCATTGTTCTGTTTGATAGAAGCACGTAGTACACTTGACAGCTAAAACAGCAGTGGCAGAACTAAAGAAACAGTGATTTTTTACAAAGTGGGACATTACACCGTGAGTATGTTTACATGGACACCAATAATCTGATTTTAATATGACTAAGACAATACTTTGATTTAGAAGAGTCTACCATGCAAACAGAGATTTTTGATTTCATTTAATTCGACTAAAGACATAATAGATCTAAACAGAAATCGAATTAAGAGTATGCTGATTTTAGTTGCATTATTAAAGTGCAGTACAGACATGCTTGTTACAGACAAAATGTTCCTGAATGCCAAACTGCAGTTAAAACCTAAAAATTAAAAATGAATCACCAAAAATTCCATGAAACTCCGGAAGAAATATGGATAGTGTGGTGACACAATGATGATAATCGAATTATGTGCTATAACATGTAAAACGGGATCATGAAAGGAACATTCATAAAGCAACTCATGTAAACACCTTAATTATATTATTTTCAATCTGATTAAATCAAATAATTTGATTACTGATGTCCATGCAAATGTAGTCACTGTTATTTTTAGTATGCAAACCTTAAAAAAACTAAAGAAAAAAACATCCCTTTTGGTACTTCATTATTATATATACTTACCTGAAATGAGGTTATTGATTATTAAAGAAGAGTTTTAAGGGATAAAATTAGTAGCTGTTTTCTTTATTGTTCATCCAAAGAAAACCAAGGGGTTTAATTTTGCCTTGCAACCCATTGGCTCTGTATAATACATTCATAGACACATAGAATAGCCTGTATTCATACCTGAATCTGAGTCATCTGGGCTGACAGAGCCGAGCAGGTCTTTTTCCCTTTCATAATCGCTCTTGCACAGCAACTGTCCGTCCTTCAGCACAAACTCATCTCCTTTCCTCAGCTGTCGGTCACACACACAGCAGCAGAAGCAGTTGAGATGGTAAACACACTCCAGCGCCCGCATCACAAACTCTGTAGGTGCGATTTTCTCCAGGCATCCGCTGCATTTGGTCGCAAATAACCTGAATTGACAAAAGAGAGAAAAAAGCAATGTGTAAGTACTCAAAACATTTTTGTATAATCTCAAAATATATAGGTCTTAAACCTCATTACGACTGGATTTTAATTTAAAAAATGCAGTAAAAAGCAGTATGTGGAATAGTATTACAATTCAAAATGTATTCAAGTCATGGCAAAGCAGAATATTTAGCTTTTCACCAAATGTCAGTATCACGTGAATCTTCAGAAATTATTCTGATATGCTGATTTGTTATTAATAAAAATGATGACAAAAGCTGATTAATATACAGCACCCTGTGAAAATCTATACCCTTACTCACATTACACCCTGCTTTCTAAAGACCTTCGGGATAAAGTTGTAGAAAGGCACAGGTTAGGATAAGGCTAAAACAACATTTCAAAGGCTGGAAAAGTTATCTGGAACGTGATTTGACTTCAGGCTGTATGACAAATAATAAGTATTTTGAAGGGGTAGGATGATTTTCTATAGGCACTGTATATTTTACATATGGAATTCAAATTTGAACACGAATATTAATTGAGCAAAAAGTTTTTATTGAAGCTTTTAAAATGCATTTCTTTCAAAAAATATCATTATAAATGTAATTGTTTTTGACAAATTTGTAGGAATCCTTGCTGATTTTAAGTGTTTTATGCTAATGTGTTCCAAAATAAAGAATGATAAACAAATAAATAAACAAAGAAACTAACAAATAAATAAATAAATAAATAAATAAATAAATAAATAAATAAATAAATAAATAAATAAATAAATCATATTTATTCTTACATTTTGGGGCTACTTTTAGCCACAGGTTAAAAGAGGCATAAAATTTAAGTTAATAAACAGGTATATTATATTTATTTAACTTTTATCCATTCCATCCCTATAGGACGCTTTTTTTTCTCTCTTGCAGTAGGCGTGTGTTAGTGAATGTGCTGATTAAGGGGGCAGGAGGCTGATGCTGAGCCCCAGAGTGATCTGCTTTGACACTGGCTCATGTGTTCATGCGGCCTGGATAACTCCTCAACGCTTCAGCACAACCCAATGGGAGGAAATACGGGATCAGCTCTCGACCCAACGCTCCAGCAAACCTGAATCAGCGGCGCGGGCCCTTCACCACACTCACTACAGTGATTAGACAGGCTCCACCGACACACACACAATGACACTCAGACCGGAAGTCATTGCTTAGGGAGGATGGCTTAAAAAGACTGTGAGGCTGATCTGATCTGGTTGCCTTTGTATTTTTTTTTCTCAATTAAATAACAATGACCTGTTGATCTGAGGAAATCTAATAATAATAATAATAATAATAATAATAATAATAATGATGGATGAATATATACGATGGATATAGAAGAATCATACGGAAAGAGATTTACTGAGATGATGCTTTACTCATTTTTTAAAAGGTCAGACTATCAAGTATAAAAAGTTTATTTACTCAACCAAATGTCACAGTGTCAGTATAAATATATAATGCACTATATATATATATATATATATATATATATTAGGGCTGCACAATATATCGTTTGAGCATCGATATCACAATAGTCACATTGCAAGATATGCAGTGTTGAGTTGGGACTATAGATGACTAGAAATCACAGGTCAAGACAGATGAGATTTGTAGAGTGAGTTTATCATTTACGTGAGTTTCTAAGGCCAGTGACTATGTGAGCATTTTAAGAGAGCTTTTTATATGATGAAGACTGTGTTATTTTACATTTGATTTATTCAATTTCTCTACCTGAATCTCTCCTGAAAACCATAAAGCATGGTTTCACGCTTTTCTCCTACTTACCCTAACCTGCCTAGTTAACCCAATTAACCTAGTTAAGCCTTTAAATGTCACTTTAAGCTGTATTGAGGTGTCTTGAAAAATATCTAGTAAAATATTATGTACTGTCAACATGGCAAAGATAAAATAAACCAGTTATTAGAAATGAGTTATTAAAACTATTATGTTTAGAAATGTGATGAAAAAATAGTCTCCATTAAACAGAAATTGGGGGAAAAAATTTAATAATTCAGGGGGGCTAACAATTCTGACTTCAACTATATATTTATATTTACTTATCATTTACTGTAACTTCATGTAACGTTGTATATATATATATATATATATATATATATATATATATATATATATATATATATATATATATATATATATATATATAGTTACAGTAAATGATATAAATAAATAAATAAATAAATAAATAAATAAATAAATAAATAAATAAATAAATAAATACAGTTCTACTTTATAATAATCAAAACAAAGGTTTCAGAACTTTAACAAACACATAGGCTATAACAATTAAACATTTTTTTGTGTAACACAAGTTTAGGATCATGTTTTTTACAAAAAATAAAAAATAAAACACTTTAATTCAGAAAGAATGCATAAAATGATTGAAAGCGAAAATAAAAAGCAAAAGAAACAAACAAAAAAAAAAAACCTCTCTTCATTCGTTTAAAGATGTACATATATTTTGACTCAAAATCTGCAAGCGTGCACACTGTGCTGCTATGAACCGCCAGCATCACTGTCAGATCAACTCTACAATCATCCTCCATGCCACAATACATGTGTGTGTGTTTACATAACAGAGTGCGCGGCCGCCCCGCACCAGCCTTCATTTCCTCCTGCGGGTGTCGATAAAATCATTTTGCTTTCATTACAGCCACAGATATTGCCATCTCCGCCTCATCATGTGAGGTTCAGCGGGATCCACCGCTACAGGAACCGTCCGCGCGACTCTGTCCAGCCCATAAAAGCTGATTTATTAAGCCGAGCTGCTTTTGTTTGCTCGGGCTGCTCGAACAGCTGCCCCGGCGCTGCTGCTTGTGTATCTCTGCGCTTCATCTGCGGTATTGTTCATGCCCATCATCATATTCTGCTGATGCTGACAGTGATGAATATGTGTTAATATGAGTTCGGATGAATATGTGTAAATATGGCGGGTTTTGTGATGGTAATTTCTTTGTGAGATGGTGATGGGCGACCGATAATGACGACCCGCTGGACACACGACCAGCTGCATCGTTTCTGTTTGCCAGAGTTGGTATAGATTTTTTTTCTTTCTCTCAGAGCGACTGTCAGATTTTCTATGGGCGTCTTTTGAGCTGTCACGAGAATAAACCATACAGTGGAAATGCTTCGTCATTTGCGAAGCTGCGTCATTATTAAAGCTGGAAAACAACTCAGGCAGATGCTTGATGTGGGATATTTTAGGTTAGGCCTACCTTATCAAGTAGAAAATACATCTAAAAAATAATAACAATAATAATAAAAACACATTAATAAAATGCAATAAAATAAAATAAATTAATCCCGTTAGTGCATTTAAAAATATGTATAGCCTACATTTTTATTATATATTTTAAGTTTAATCTATCTGTCTATCTATCTATCTATCTATCTATCTATCTATCTATCTATCTATCTATCTATCTATCTATCTATCTATCTATCTATCTATCTATCTATCTATCTATCTGTTTGTCTATTTTTTTTCAGTTGGTTAACCTTATATTCTCCTTGATTTAAATTATTAATTTTCAAACTTTTATCTAAAATAAGTTTAAGTAAATAATTTTTAATAACAAATTATTAAGTAAAATGAAGCATAAAAAATACATGACCATATACATAAACATTTTCATAAATTTTCCAGGTTTTGGAAATTACATGACAGCATACTTTTATTATGTTACAGTTCAGTTCGCTAATCATTTTACATCTACCATCATGTTCTCTTTATAAGGTTATGTTTACTGTTTATTTTTCCACATAGAAGAAAAAGGTCTTAATACATGAACACATACAACTGCCATCTGAATTTAAATCCCTCAATCATCATATTTAAGGATTTTTGTTTTGGCATCAAAAACTCTTTAAACCCTATTATTTTAGAATCTAACAATATGTATACTGGCATTAGAAAGCAGAACAAAACGTATAATCTTTTCTTTATTATTGGACAATAAGTAGATTAGAAGATTTTATTTGCCAGTGGAAAACTATTAATCCTAACTAAACTATTGGCATGTCAACAATTTTCAAGTGCTCATGGGATATCAATCTACCTGGCTCCTTTCTCCAGTCAGAAGGAATATAAGTTAGAAACACACCTTCATCATTTTATGTTTAGACACAGGCTGATCTGTTGTGGTTACTCCCTATTGTTCAAGCAATTATGTCCATACAGATTTCATTAATCACACGAAAACAGAATCATTTTCCTCCCAACAAATCAAGTATCGAAGATTAGCATGGTTGTAATTTTTGGCATGCAGACCACGGCGCTGAGATACGATCTTGTGAAACATCTGTAGAGGACATTGCAAAAAGATGAGTGGGTAACAATAACAAGATGATTTTGCGCATTCCATCATATTCATGGAATCTCTGCTGTCTAAACACATCCAAACACTCACGACCTTCATCTTCAACCAAGACTGATGCCGCTTTTTGGTTAGATTAACCAGTTACATGCCGGATCTGTCAAACAAGTCAAACAGAATAATGAATCTGTCATGACTCGAGTCAGAATCAAATGTTTATTCAACGATGTGGATCCTCGGGGCGAAAAAGGCCGGAAAGCACAGGAAATGAACCCTATTGAGCGGTGGTGACACTTTCTAGTTTCGCCCGCTCACCTCTCGGGGTCCTTCTCATCCAAATGAAAACATTCCCTTTCATCCGCCTCTTTTCTTCTCAACTCCTTTTTTCCCCACCCGTTCTAATCTTGTAAGCCATTATTTTTCTATTTCCCCTCTCTGTCACTTTGCATTATTTTTGCTGCTGTAATTCCCATTTGTTCCTTCTGGAATCTTCCTGTCCTGGCTTTGTCCCGGCATCTAATCCGGACTTTTTGGCTGTCGTCAGCCCCCCTGACCCATTCCCCATTCTCAGCGGGACCTCTGATGGAATAGCCACGCATGACGCCCCTGCTATAGCAACCACACCTCTGCAGGAAGGCGACGGCTAACTTTTCGGATGGGCAGAGAAAGCCTTTCACAAGCTGGCAGCAGAAGTAAATCCTTCTTGGAGGAACAAGGGGAATTAGCAGGGAGCAGTGGAGTAGGGATTTAACCCTACCCCTTTTTTTTTCCTTTTGAAAGGCACAGTCACTTCAACTCCCACTGATCGCCACAATCAAACAGGGCAGAGGCGGGGGGTAACAGAAAGAGAGAGAGAGGGGGGAAAGAGAGCAGCCCAGTGAATGACACAAGTGCTGGATTGTGGAGGAGCCCCTAATCCCACTTTAATACCTTTCCAAGTTCAGCGCCGAAAGAATGCGCTTTAAAACAACACCGCAGTGTGAGCAGGCCGACTGGGAAGGGCTGGGGGGGGGACATTGCTCTCAATCCCCCGTAACATTACCTGATTAGCCTGGGCGAGCAATGGAGTATGGGCACGGAGGGATCTGGACCGGACGTTAGAGCAGACATAAACAACGGCAGCGCTTACTGGGATGCTGCGCGTCCTCTGGAGGCGATTTCTGTCCTGTGGTTTGAGATGAAAGCACTAGAGAGTAGGATCCTTCAGTTGGGATGCATCCCACATCTGGGGCTTTTTAAATGATCTGCCTCTGCAAACTCAATAAGGGAAAGTACTTCCACAGGACACAAATCTCAAGATTGTGTTTGTCTACAGATCCCAACAGCACTTCTTTTGTTCTTAAGGAGTGAATAGTTCCAGAGAAGTCAATTGCATTTTACTGAACACCACTGCTTAGTTAGCAATATCTAGTGAGCTACCAATAAGGGCTTTCATGTGGAACATTTACAGAGATCTTAGAACTACTTGCAGAATTACTCGCTTTTTGCTGTGCTCTCACTGCAGGAAATTATATTAATTATTATTTATAGAGTAGTGATGGTTCGTTCTTGAATGATTCGTTCATTTTGAACTTATCTTTTGTATGACTTGAGAATGTTGAGTCCTCTCAGGGAGGGATTCGTTCATTGGCGCATGTGCACATTTGTGCTGGTGGTGGAGAAGATTAGTTCCTTTTTTCGAGTCTTCCATCAGAGTTGAGTCATTCGTTCATCACGTGAAAGGCTAAAGCCAATCAAATGTAGTCAGAGCTGGAAAAAGATTTGATCCGTTCATCTCTGGAGTCCTCGGTTTGACTCATTCGTTCATCATGTGAAAGACAGAAGCCAATCATTTTAAGAGTTCACACTTAGCTCAGGATTTATAAATAGCTTGTTTGGCTTGCTGTCCCGGGAGAGAGCCCTGAGCTCAAGGGATCCTCGGGTCCAGGGCTCCCTCCCTCAGGTAGATCTCAAAATTCCCCCGCTGCTGAGGCTAAGGTGAACTTTCTGGAAGTAAAGAAAAGAGACTTAGGCTAATCTTGTCTATAATATAGAGCATATTTGGACGGTGAGAGGAAACCGGGCAACCCAGGGGAAATCCGTGCAGACATGGGAAGAACATGCAAATTCTTAGGACCGGGAGCCAGTGGTGTTCTTGCTGTGTCAGTGCTAGTCACTGGGCTGCCATGCCGCCCATTCTGGATAAAGGTGGAAGAAGGGGAGGAAGGGGGGTTTCTTCCAGACGAAGATAGTTGTAGAAAGGAAATGAGGATTTATATAGTGACTTGGCATCCTTTGGTTGGAGGATCGTGATTAGCTAATGTGGGCCAGGTGGGTCAATCATTAGCGCCTGCTCCTCTCGAAATTAGTTTAATATTAAACTTCACTTAGAGCCGGAAAAAGATTTGATCCGCTCATCTCTCGAGTTTTCAGGTTTGAGTCATCTCTCTTTACATGCTGTCACGTGATGAATGAACGACTCAAAAACCAGAAGACTCAAAAGGCGAACTAATCATGGCTCCTTTCAACTTAGACTGTGTAAATTGGTTAAGCTTATATGAGACTGTCAGTGTGAAATGAACGAACCACTCTGAAATGAACGAGCTGAGCTGACATAATCAGAGACAAAAGACCAGGTAAACAATAAATGATTATTGTCTTTTTCTTATAACATTTTAATTATGACTTGTTTGTAGTGTAATCCACATTTGGTGTAGCTGTAGATGAGTTTGGATGCAACTCGTAACATTTGAATAATATTTTAGGTAAAATTGAAAAAGATTCGTTCACCTCGCTGGACGAGACTCAAAGGTCTGAGTCAGTAAAATAATCCGAATTTCCCATCACTATTATAGAGTTCCTTTTTAGGTGGACTAAATTTCAGAGTAGGGTCTAACTCAGCACAATAGGAACTATGAGTGACAGAAGTGTATGCTGACTGGGTAAATGCATTCCATAAAACAAAGCTGGAACAATATACAAAAAAAAGGATTATCATACATCACGAGGCACTGAGCCACGGAGCACATGTAAACAGAAACATTTGACCAGCCTCAAATTTCTTCCTATTAGCCCACTGCTTTGAAACTGACACTGTTTAGTGGCACTGAATGTAAAGGATGAAGTTATTTTAACTTAACACAGTGCCTAAAAATGTGGTGCTAACATGTGCGCCACTTCAAAAGTGCAGAGACACAAACATAACAGTCAAGCATGTCTATCTACCTCATGTTTACATTGAAAATAATGGTTTTAAATAGATAAACACATTTGTTTACATAAACACTTATAAAACAAACATTCAGAAAGCTAATGCTAATGGCAGGTACCTGTTGCCTTTGTCTGCAGCACTGATCATTTCTCAACCTCAACGATATGTAGCATTGCACGTTTTTTATATGATACCTTGTCTCATAGTCCTTCTTTTTGATCTGTCAGCTGCATAACTTGTATGTCCACATATTTTATCACCATTATTGTGAAACCCACGACAAACAACAAACCACAGCTTTGATCACTGTGTTCTTTGCTGTTTAGTTATTGAATGTCACACCTACAGTGATGTCAATGTTTTCACCTAATATATCACTTGAAAGTTCCAACTGTAACATGACTGCAACATGTGAAATGGACCTATGAGAATTTTTTTGTAAACATGACAAGTAATAACTATGGATACTAGTATGCATTTGCATGATGTCACTGTTTTAAAAAATGCTTCTGTATTTACACTAAGCCCATAATTGTCTCATTTTCAAAATCTTTGGTCACACTTTATTTTGATGCTCCGTTTATTGAATTTAAGTTACATTGCATCTACATGCCAACTAATTCTCATTAGATTATAAGTAGACTGTTAGGTTGAGGTTAGGGTTGGGGTTAGGGTTAGTGATATATACTTGCAAAGTTTCTTATAGTCAGTTAAATGTCTGTTAAAGGAGCAGATCATCAACAGATATTAAGCAGACAGTCTACTGATACTTAAATGGACCATCAAAATAAAGTGTTACCAAATCTTTACTTTAAAAGCAAAGTCTGTTTTTGACAGCTTGAGATTTTGGCCAATATTTAGATATAGTCAATAAAGCAATAATTTGAAGTGGCCAAATGTTTATATTCTGATTATATTCTACCAATCAAAACATGATGGAATTTGACACTACATGGGTGCTGTGTGTACATAAAATATCTCTTGTGAGGAATTACTTTGATTTGCGTGAAAGTGATGACAAAACTGAAGTTTCTAAGATCTGCACTGCTTAAACTAGGTGGAATGCTTGATTAAACTTTTAACACAACTAATCTGATCACACTGAGATGCTTTTGTTTTTGTCAGTGTTTATCAGTCTAAAATGTTTTTAGAATTCAGCTAATGTTAATCACATGGAAAAAAGTATGAAATCTTTTGGAATATAGTTTAATTTACAATGTTTATGTGAGTAACATGTTTTCTGTTTATTACTTAGACCAGTTACTCTGCAACAACTTGCTGAAATGCAGAGTAAAACGTTTTTATTTGCAATTTAATACTAGGAAGAACAACCAAACAACAGATATAACTTATTTGAATAATCAACTATCATATTCCAAGAGTTTCCATTCTAGATCGAGGGACTAGTAATAGACAACATAGCAATTTATTAAGTTTCGAAATGAAGCTGTTCACCTTACTGTGCGTTCACATCAACGCTGTCTGCCTTCAGCTCCGGCGGCGAGAGTGTCAAAATTCGCTACATTGATCTCGTATTTAAAGGGGCCGTTGCAGCATATCAGTTACATTCCTGCATAAAACATGCTTTCTAGCATGAAAATGTTGTGCATTTCTTATCAAATTCATTTAACAATGGAAGATCAAGTTGCATGTGGTGTGGCTTTGCTCCACTTAATTATCCAATGTGTCTATATGTCTGAAATATCCTGAAGCAGCAATACTGTTTTGTACTGTCGCATGAGATTCCCGCTTTTTTAAAGATAAATACTGTATATATAACATTAATGCACATCAGTAACTCGCCAGTAACTTATTTAATGTATGTTCCTGTAAGAAAACATTGTAAATAATTGTAAATCCGAAGACCGCAATAATCAAACTCTTGGGAACAACAGTGGTCGGAAGCACAGTTCACAGATCTGTGTTCTCTGAACTCCTCTCAAGCGGTGGACTTTTTCATTCTGATTGCTTGCTGCCGAACCGCATCATAGCTCCTTACCATAAAGTTGACTTGATTTCAACTCTCCTCTACGCCCACACCGGCGAAGACCTGCCGCACTGCTCCTCGCCGCTTATTGCCGCCGACTCTCATTGAAAATGAATGACTTCCGGCTGCTTTGACGCTCTCGCCGATTTCGGTGTGAACGTACAGTTATTCTTCGCGTACAAGCGGGCGTTTTCTGACGTTAATTATTCCTAGCCTTTTCTCTCATAGGCTACTAAATCGGAAGATCTAAAACAATCGCAAAAACGAGCGCACTTCTGCATTAAAAAATAAGGTCAATAATATTTAATTTATTGTGAATATACTAAGATCGAATAATCTGTGTTTGAAGAATGAATACAATGTAGATTCTACAGAGTTAGTAATTCAAATTTTGGAAGGAGAAAAAAAAGAGCAAGAAAAGACAGACTGTTCGGCATTGGGGAGGGTGAGACTTTAAAGTCCCTCAGACACCCAGTTTGTTTGTCCTGAGGATGTTCACTCCCCACCAAACACCTGAGCGCACAGATTAGCAGATAAGACCCTCGCATTTGGATCAAGAGACACAATTCAAGCCGTGTGGTGCCAATATTGATTCAGACTCTTCCAGACCCAGACCCCACGAGTCAAATCAGAGATAATCCTCACAGACAACTACGGAGAAGATCATTATCCGCTTCCAGACTTCCAAAGTCCAGTGTAGTCTCTATTTGTAGTTGGTATCCATGAATCAATACGGCATGAGGAATGTCCGCCACCGGAATTTCAGTGCAACAGGTGCTTTATCACCAGATGTTGTTGAAGTCAAATGAATAAAGTAATAAATGCAAATCATATAGGGAAAAAAAAAAACATTGGGTTATATTTAACTCTTTATGATGCAACATCCACCCCCCCCCCCCCCTCCCAAAAAAAACAAAAAAACAATAGTAGCACTTTACTTGAAGGAGATGCTAATCAGACTGTCATAACACACATCATGAAGGTGATTTTATGACAACCGGTATTAAAGTGTCAATTGCTCCATTATGTCACTTGTAATGTAAAGATGTCATTATTTGAGATGTCTTTGTTATAACAACTTGAGATAAACAAAAACATCAACTTTGTTATGACAATTTGATATTAGGATGTCAACAAACCTGTCAGTGTCTTTGTTATAACAAATCTGGCATAAGCATGATTGACATGAGGAAATTTGTCATTAAAAAAATGTCAGTAAAAATGTCAATAGTCAACTGGCAAATACATTTATGACATAAATTTATTAAAACTATTTGCCTTAGTAAAGTTAATAATTTAAAATAAAGTGGTTAATAAGAAAAAAATCTTAAATATATTGTTAAAAATATTCCATAATTACAAAATTGCATGATATGAAACATGATATCATGCTAATTTATTTTCCAATATCACCCAGCCTTACATTCAATCTCCATCATATTCATCACATGTCTCATGTTACGATTATAAAGGTTTCATGACAGTACATACAAACACCCTCTTCAAGTGAAGTGTTACCAATTATGTATGCCTATAGCACTGTGCCTACAGAACGTGCTCATTGGGGCGCAAGTTTGCATTATCTGGCTTGCATTATTTCCCAACCTCATTATCCTGAACATTCAAAGCAAAAGCCCTCCAAAACACAGCATACTGATCTCTGCATTCCCTATTCTTTCCCTGCAGGCTTTCTGCATCTTGCACAGACAGAGCATTTGACAGCTCATCAGAAGAAGATATTTTAGTGTGAAAAAAATAGAAGTCTAGGTCCTCACCTTCCAATCTCTCAGAATGGTTGCACACTTTCTCTTTGAACAACTTAAAGTGTGACAACATCTTAAAGCTTTCACCACATGTTGCCAATGATTTCCCGACCACTAAAGACCTTTCCCTCAATGCCTCGCTGATAAGGATCACATACCCAGAGGAGATTAAAGATGAGTCTGGAGAGAGGAGAGAGGTGTGGGGGAGTGTATGCGGCTCGATAATCGCTGTACATTTAGCAACACATGCGCTCATCTCCACCTATCTTCTTGTCTGCACCGAACATGCAAGAAAAACAGAGGAAAAAAAAATGCCTGTAACGATTTTGAAATGGATTCTTATGTCACCACATTTCCATCAAAGGCTCTGTCTTACAGCTGTAAACAATCACTATGAAGACAGTCTTTCCCCCCAGGCTTCTTCAGCCGAGCCCCCAGGCCTGCGATCTGCTCTGGTGGTGTCAATCATGAAGACACCAACGCTGAGAGGTGTTTATTGGGGGAGGGGGGTGATGAACAGTTGTTGGACACTGGATCAGGGACATGCTGGCTACAAGAGGCTTCTTTTTTTTTCTTCTGCGATCCATGTCATAGATTATTTAGTCTCCAGGAGACCAACACAGAGAGAGACAGAGGTGAAGAAAAGGAACGCGAGAGAAGAATTTAGGGCAGCTTCATCATTACTGATTAGGACTGGAAGACATGTGAAATGGTAATGGTTTGAAGACTTTAAATCATTTGGGAAAGATAACTTTTGCATTTTGAAATTGCATTCATTCATTTAGCATACGCTTGTATCCAAACCGACTTACAAATGAGAAGAGAGTTGCAATATATTAATGCTATGACAAGTCCTAATTATTTTTTATTTATTTTTTTATAGTTTATTTTTATTTGTAAAAAAAAAAAGAAAATTATGACAAGTATTAAGTATTTTTTAAATACATTTTTTAATTTGTCAGGGCAAACAAAGACGAGACAGTGTGTCCAACATGTGATTTGTCAGGCCTACTCACTTGTTTACCAAGATTTAGTTTTCCAACGTTTTCCAAGATGCATGTGGTGCTAATAAGAAGCTGTCTGGTGCATTCGGAGAGGAAAAAGTGTTACCTACAGGTGGTTTGTAACCCCACTCACCTGTGTGAAGCACACTAAGAATTTCAAGATGTTTTCCAGAAACATGGAGTGTTGATAAGAAAGTATCTGGTACATACGGAGAGGTGAGAGTGTTAAGCCCACTCACCCACTAACACTCAGAATTGCACAATGTTTTCCAAAAAATATGGGGTGTGCTAATACGAAAGTATCTATTAGATTTGAAAGGAAAATTAGTGCATCTATTTAATATTTTTAATGTTTAATCACAAATCCATTCAAAGATCTATGTATCCAACACTATCTCATAGCAATTCGTAACTTTTCGATTTAGTGGCTAATTCCTATCAAATTGTACAGTCTCATTCGCACAATTTAGTACGATTTGTTTATCCCTCAATGATGGTTGAGTTTAGGGGCAGGTTGGGGTTCCACGCCCCCTTTTAAAATTCGTACATTTTCATACGACTGAACTTGTACAAATTAAGCCTGGTTTATACTTCTGCGTCAAGTGATCGGCGTGACCCATGGCTTATGCCTTGTTTGTGTTGCTCTGCAACAACACTTCTGAAATGCTAGCTGGCAGTGAGGTATTTATGTTCCTCTGTGTCGAGTTTCTTCACAGGTGTTTTGTTTTTTCTGAATGCTATCTTAATGGACAAGTAGCCCAAACTCGCTCATTCTGAGGAGGAAACCGGTGGAGGTGCAACAATTTTTTTCATAAGGTAAACACAAAACAAAACTTTCCACCTGAGGCTCCTTCATGGGACTCGACACTTGTAAACACTAGCTTCAATGGGTCCGTGCGGCTCTCAGTCCTGCCCACACTCATTAGCGCTACCAGGCCGACCAATGACAGAGCTTGCGCTACGCGTTGCTGCAATGTGTAGTTACTTTTTTTGAGAGGTGCGCATCAGCGCCAGCGAGGGCTATGCGACCATGCGGAGGCTGCGGCGGAGAAACAAGCGTGCGCTTGACGCAGATGTATAAATCAGCCTTAATCCATTAAAGTGACAAAACATGAAATAGTTACAATAGTTACATTACAGTAGGCTGATCTATCCTATAAACAACTTGTCTATCTATTTGTTAAGTGTGCGTCACGCGAAACGGCATGGTTTACAAAGCAATGTAATACTTTCGAAATATATATACATATATCCATGCCAATATCTGATGGCCAGAAAGTGATTAATTTATATAAATTCTTAAAATATTGGTGTCTGTGATGCAGCAAGTCCAGAGACTGTTGTGTACACCATGATTTTATATCAAATTCACTGTAATATGCGATGTGACTAAAAAGTGGTCATAAATAATACTTTTCTCAATTCAAATGAGTAGCGGGTTGGACCCGGAAACGGTATTCCATAAGTCACGACTTAACAAGCGAATTCAACCTGTTAAATGCATTTACAATTCAGTCTCAAAGCATACAGAGTAATCAGAGTCAGAGAGAGTTGTGACAAAGTACAACATGTTCGATCGTCACAGGATTCATGTAGACTTAAAATATTTCCATAAAGTGCTTTACAGTTAATTTAAATAATGTTAAACACGGTAAAAGATACACAATTTTATGTATATAAATGTTATGTATGTTTTATAAGTTGATCACCAGCAGTCTTAAGCTGGAACTTAGCTGTAAGTGCTTCCATTAGAGTCAACAAAGTTGTCACCACACTCTCTATGGCTCAGTCAGGGATGTAATCAAAATCAGAACTGATATTTCCCTGATAAAGAATTTCATTTATCCATTAATACAATTTGCTCTGACTGCTGAACTAGAGAGCTGACTGAGACATTTTTTACACATACAAATGCTGACTGCACGTATAGTACATGCCGCTGGTTACACTGCACATTTTTTTTTGCTTTTTGCAGTCTACAATCTAAAAGACCATAAAATTAAAATACATTTATATTACTTAAGTAAATATGAGCACTAAAATCAGCGTGTGAGACTCTGTACTGAAAATCATGAACGAGCAGCATAGATAAAGTCTACTGGTTTAGTGTGCCATAAAACCATTGCTCTTTAATACTCCTTAAGAATAACTGCAACGCTTCCACCATTTTGGGGGGTGAGATTAAACGCAATTGATCATAACTCAAGTCCTTAAACTTTAAACACAGACTAAAAAATGCTGTTTCATTAGACAAATACCATAATCATTAAAGTAAAACTTCTCTTTAATAATCCATGAGGAAATGGGCTTCTATTACTGCTTAGTATCAGCGTTTCTCTTCAGCGTGGAGAGATTACAGTGCGAACTAATGAAGGCAAATAAAGAGTGTCTTCTCCATGCTCCCCTGGGCAAGCTCAAGTCAACGCTAAGAGCTGCTTAATCACCTCCCTCTCTATACTAAATTAGCATAGTAATGGGCTTTAAATTGAGGCTCTTTGTTTTTTAATTAAACTCCCAGCAGGTAAAAGTAAAACACATTAGAGGAGAATGTGCACCTTCATTACTGGCCCAGAGGTGTTTTCCTCCATCAAACAATCTTCAGTCTCTCTCTCTCTCTCTCTCTTGAGGAACACTGAGGGAAGATCTCAAAAGACACGTTTCATCTCTCACTCTGTCCCCTGCACATTTAAAAAATCTATCAAATTAGAAGCAAACTGTTTTTGAAGTTGCAGGGTGTTGATGATTTGCCCCGTGGCTAAAAAATGGCCTGGTGTGAGTCACCAACTCGACGAAGAACGTTCTGTGATCATCTACCTCACCGTGGCAGATAAGCGGATTTGCCTAGACAGGTTCTCCTTTGGTCTATGACACCATTGTCTCGCGCATCTGCAGAGCGCTGGGAGGTTTTTATCTCAGGTAGGTGGCTGGCTGGCTGTGGGCATTGTTATTCATATTTGTTTTGCAACAGCTGATTTATTACTTCTCAGAATTCAACACCTGAACTGCTATACCCTGTGCAAGCCAGCTCATATATATTCCCACAATCATGAATCTGCCATTTAAGTCTATTGAAATTGAGATTGATGTGGTATGCGAAACATAACATAATCAGCAAAACCATTGTGGATCAATATGCTTAGAATCAATATCAGAATCAGCTTTATGGACATTAGCATTGGTATCATGCACAATTTAACCACTAAATCACCATAAATAATACCATATATGTCATGTTTTTGTGCATCCTCTGCATAAAACAACAACAAAAAAGTTAAAAAAGGAAGAGTTAAATGCAACATCTGTGCAGTCTGAAAATTTGTTCTAAAATTAGTGTTTTTACTTTCTGTTTATGTTCAGTTATTTCACATTAAAGGCAATGAAAACACTGAACACAATCATAGGAGCCTGAGAAAAAGATGCTAATTTTAGAAGAAAATTTCAGACGGCACCAATAAGCGGGAACATCACGCTATACCTTGTGAAGCTAATACGGAAGTAACTGAAACTGCAACTCATTGAAATTCTGCTAGGCCTGGCTCCAAAATACAGCACATTTCTATTGACCCCAATGTTAAAATGGCCAACTTTACACCAGAAAAAAAAGATGTTTACAGCCTGGTACAAAAAACGATTTTGGTTCATATAGCTAATATTCCCCTTAATGACAACTGTGAGCAGTAATTTTTTTTTATTTTAGATCTCATCCATTTCGTTTTTATTAAGTTATATTAAGTCTGCATAATTAATGGCGTGGCCACTTGAGTGACAGCTAGGTCTCGCTGGTCGCAGTCACGTCACCTCAGCTGATTCCGTCTGATTAGCCGCTGAGCTGGGCATATATATCGTATTTTTGTTTTGTTTTATTGCTTTACACAGTCATTTGCCTTTTGCAATTATTTCCTATACAATTATCAGATAATATGGCATGCTGTGTGCACTTAATTGTGTTCACAAACCACTCAAGTGGCCTCCATTTCCCAGGTAAGTGAAATTTATATACATATACACCACAAATGTATTTGTTTTATTTAAGATAATTTATTATGTATATTTTCTTTAGACCTGTAATGCACTCCACAGTCTGACAGATTGATTAGCTGTAGGCTCTAGAACAGTCATATGAAACGTTGTCATACAATGCATGAATTTACTAACACAGACTATATTTAAAGTATTTGGAAGTAATTTGCAATATCCTCCTCATAAAAACAACGCTTATAGTGGCTCGTTGTTTTACAAAAGTGTTTTTAAAAGACTAAACACTTTATTGATATAGTAAACAACCAAGCACATGTGGTCAGAACACAAACGATTCAAGTAATGAAGTGTTTCTCCTAAAGAAAAGCCTGTCTTAGCAAAATGCTAGCAGCCATCTGTAGCTCTGCACATGCTCCGCCTCTTTGCCCTTTTTTGGTAATCCCCAGTCGGTGCGATGACGTGTAAACAAAATGGCGATGGTCAGCCACACCTACTTGTAGCTTCATTTGCGCTCTTCAGAAACCTATGGGTGACGTCACAGATACTACGTCCATATCTTTTACATCTATGGATGTCACTTAGAGGATTTTTGCATCTGAATTCCTCAAATGAAACCAGCGCCTTTGGGTTCTGGTGTACTCTTTAGTAAAGTGGTTATGTGACATGTTAAATTTTCTCTTTCTGTTCACAGAAACACAAGTTCTCCTGTTACATACTGTATCTGACAGGAAAATATTCCACACATGGCTGAACCCCTTTTTATTGATATGACAAACTGAGTGGTATCACAGCTTGAGGAGATATGTTCAAGTGCACAATGCGTTTTCTACCTGGTTAAGAGGGTAAATTATTTCAAGGCACGATTATTGAAAATGTCCATGAGCGATGTTATGTTTTCTGCTCCGATGAACTGAGAGATGCAGAAACTTGAAGGGTCATTCGACAGAGGTGGGAGGCACGGCTGAGGGAGAGTATCAGTGTCCAAACATGTCTACACACTTAGCTCAATGCCTCTCAGCGAAACATGGGGCCATGTGCAACATTCACAAGCTGAGTTAACACAAATCAAGCTGTCTTAACATATTTCAGTCAGAAAAATCACTGCAGAAATGTCCATCCACCACTCAAGATTCCTAACAACCCAGTAGCCATGTTTACTAACGTATCAAGCTGCTTTGCTGCTTATATAGGCAGCCGTCTTTTGAAACCTTGTAAATGACAAGGTGAACATTCTACATAGGCAGCAAGCTTATAGTTAGCATTGAGTCTAAGGTTAGCATGTTTTTAAGTACTTGAAGTATTTTATTACACTGGATACTAAATACAGTTTTTTTTTAGAAAATAGTTTTTCACTTTTTGGCTTTTCACCATTTGGGTTGTTTTCTTTTTGACTAATTTTGTCACAAAATTGGGTTTAATATTAGCATGTTCGCTAAGCTAACACAATAACTGAAGTATACATAAAACTGAACACTAAATGGGTTTATTTATAAATAGTTTTTCCCTTTGTCCTCCATCTTGGATTTTTTTCTTTTCTTTCTGACTAATCGTGTCAACATTGGGTTTACAGTTAGCACATTTCTAAGCTAACAATACTTAAAGTACACTTTATTACACTGAACACTGTGTTTATTTACAAACCCTGCTGAAAAATCCAGCTTAAACCAGCCTAGGCTGGTTGGCTGGTTTCAGCTGGTTGACCAGCCTGGTTTTAGAGGGGTTTTGGCCATTTCCAGGCTGGTTTCCAGCTATTTCCAGCCTGGTCTTAGCTGGTCAGGCTGGAAAATGACCAGCTAAATCCAGCTAAAACCAGCTTGACCAGCCTGGTTTAAGCTGGACATAGCTGGTTTAGGCTGGGTCCCAGCCTGACTAGGCTGGTCAAGCTGGTTTTAGCTGGTCGTCTCCCAGCCTGACCAGCAAAGACCAGGCTGGAAATGGCTGGAAACCAACCTGGAAGTGGCCAAAACCCCTCTAAAACCAGCCTGGTCGACCAGCTAAAACCAGCCAACCAGCCTAGGCTATTAATAGTCTTTCATTTTGTACTCCATCTTTGATCTTTTTTCTTTCCCACTAACGGTGTTAAATTTTGGCTTAATGTTAGCGTGTTTGCTAAGCTAAAACAATACATGAAGTACACGACACTGAACAGTAAATGTGTTTATTTGTAAATCGTTTTTCACTTTGACTTGAAGTATACATTTTTATTACACTGGACACAGCATTTTTTTTTTTTTGGAAATGATTTTTCACCTTGTCCACCATCTTACATTGTTTTCTTTTTGACAAATTTTGTCACAAAATTGGGTTTTATATTAGCATGTTTGCTAAGCTAACACAACAACAGAAGTATACTTAAAACTGAACACTAAATGTGTTTTTTATAAATCATTTTTCACTTTGTCCATCTTGGATTTTTTTTCTTTCTGACTAATCGTGTCAACATTGCGTTTAAGGTTAGCATGTTGCCAAGCTAAAACAACACTTAAGGTAAACATTTTTATACGGAACACTAAATGTGTTAATTTATAAATCGCTTTTCCCTTTGTTCTCCATCTTATATTTTTTGTCTTTCTGACTAATTGTCAACATTTGGTTCAATGTTAGCATGTTGCTAAGCTAACACCACACCTGAAGTACACACTTTAATTTCATTAAACATTAAATATTTATGAATGATATATTAATTCAGCATCATCTTAGATTTTTTTTATAATCGTGACTGTCTCACAATGAAACCCCATTCTTTATAAAACATGATCAATTAAATTATTTATTTACAACCACATTTTGCCGTTACCATAGCCTAAAAAACGTTGAGAGAAAAATGGTGTTTGGGGTTTCATTGTCTCTATTGTTCACCAATTTGTAAAATAATTTTGCTACAAAAATATAATTTCTGCGCCATTTAAAAGGCTATTTTCCAGAGTTTAGTTGTAAAAAAAAACATTACTTCATTACTTCAGTTTTCAGTGTCATGGTATTTTGTAGATAATTTAAAATGCTGATTTGGAGCTCTAGAAAATACATTTTTATCAATCGTACAAATATCTGTGCTGCATATTTATATATGTGTAATATTTTTGTGATTCATGTATTTTTTATGTAAGATTATTTAACAAACTGAAAGTTTGAGATAACAACACTTCTGCCATTTTTGTAAAGCATGTACACATTACCACCAATCTGAGGCTGAATAAAAGGTAGAAAAGGTAGCTAACTCTTTTGAACAACAATGTATGCAATCAAACTACTGACAAAAAAAAGATAAGTGTGGAGAGATGGCCATAGTGATGTGAAAAGGACAGCAGGACCGTGAGTGCTGGAGGTTGAGTACACAGGCATCAGGCAGGTACACACCATGTGTTTGGACAGCTGTAGATCTCTAGTGGGCATGTTCAATACAGAAAAAGACCACAAAGAGACAGTGCTGCGGAGCTCTCCCAAAACATGAAAGAAAAAAGGGCATTGAGTGGAGAGGCCATGTGCAAAACTGGCCCATCTGAGTCAGATTTACAAATAAACATAAAGTGCTGAGTCGCAAGAGTTTTGAGACTCATCACTGGATTTGTGATAGTGCTGATTACAACTGTAGATGATCAAACAACATTCATATCCCTTCTGGAAAAAATAAAGAAACCAGACTAAGATGGTTAACCGGTCTATTTAGAGCAAGGGTTGTGACGTAACTGAACACTTAAAGATACAGTATAAAACATTTGGCGCTCTAGCAGTTAATAAATAAATCTGCATGCTTCTTGTAGAGGAACATAATGTGCTTGTTTATGGACATGACTAGCCACCTTCTTTACTGAAGCTCCAATAGAGAGCATGGCATTTATAAGTCCAAATGATGAATTCAATTTCCATGCAAGGTAAGAACTGATAATATTTACACCTTTAATGCAAAGTCACTTTGGATAAAAGTATCTGCTAAATACATACATGCAAATCATTCAGTCATGCTACTCTGCAACAGAGATTGACCAAACAGACCAAAATAGACCCACTATGTACACTTTTAATCAGTCTATGCTCACCATAGTCAACTAAACATTTAATTGTGCAGCTTTAACTAAAACAGTATGACACATTGTTGGAAAAACTAAATAACTTCAGTAATCACAACCGTGTTTGTGTCCGAATTTTATTATATATTTTTTCATACTTTATTAGACCAAAAGACTGTTTATGTCAGATTATTTTTGTGAATGATAAACCGGGTATGTGAGCAATGCTTCTTGCTTAATTTGCAGTTATTTCCAAATTTTGGTTAGAGCATTTGGGTTTTTGAGGCTACTGCATCATAGTACACATAATTATTATAGTACATATAGTACATAGTTCATATCTGTATCATAGTACACATAATTAACACAGTTGTACTTTGTTACACTGCATTATATGTACACTGAAGCCTTGAACTATGTTGGTAGCAACCCAAAGTTGGCAAACAATGCTCTTGGAAAACACACTTTTAGGGCCCTATCATACACCTGGCTCAATAAGGTGAAAGACATGCATGGTGTGATTTGTTGCTATTTTCAGACCAGCGCAACACAAATTTTCATGTTTTGCACCACATTGTTTAAATAGTAAATCAATTTGCACCACTTTGTGGACTCATGGGCATGACGGTCTAAAATGGAGATGTGTTAAGGCGCATTGTTGGCACGTAGCTATTTTGAGAAACTGAAATAGACCGCACAACTGACCAACTGAAACCTGGTCTAGTCCAGCGCAGAGTGCGTTAGTTATGCGCAATGCGTACACGTTGCTTAATACAGACATGATGTACAGCAATATACAAATATCTTTACAAATCAAAAAAAATTTAAGGATTAAAAATGACAAAAATTATTATTTACTACATAAATATAAAAACCACTGCCTCCATGCCTCATCTCGAGGGGCTTCTTTCAGTTTATTCATGACAATTTGCATTTGTATAACTATTATTATATGCATTTTTTTATAGGTGGGCATAGATAAAATTTTTTAATCCAGATTAATCTTAAAATGGCTCATTTGAATTCTGTCGAAGGCATTCAGAATATGTGTGCTACCCAAATAATAAGTCTTTGAGAATGGGTTTCCCAAGCCAGGTGGCGCATTAGACCAGGGGCTCATCTCCTGTTTCCAAAATGCATCACAAACTGCTTGAGAAACTGTTCTACTATGGTAATTGGTGATAAAAATAAATGATGTTCAATAAGATGTACTTGTGTTTACTAACTTTTTAATCAGATAAACATGAATTTTGAACGGTAGGCCTACAAAAGCTCAAAACAGTGATTTTTGATTACCTTAATCTGACTAAAGTCATAACTGAACTAAACAGAAATGGAATTAAGACATGTGGAGTATGCATATATTAGTGGCATTAATGAAGTAAACACCGCAATCAAACTATTACCGTCATGTAGGTCTTTTCACCATATTTTCCAACAAGATCCACACAGGCGGCTGTTAGTAAAGGACCGCACACACACACAGACACACAAACACACACACACACACATCACGAAATGCGCAAGTTTTTTTTCTTTCCATTTGGCATGCGTTATTAAATTCCATAACACTCTCACCAGTCCTTACTCCTTATTTGAGTCTAATACCCCAGTTTGTCACAGCGGCATGAATGAAATGTTCGTGAGTTAAAGTGAAACTGCCAAACTGCAGTTAAAGTCAGGCATCCTGCTGATTAGATTCAGAAGGGCACTTTTTTGTCAGATGGCTCACTGGTCAGGTATACATCCGTGCTAAAATATCAAGGTGAAAGTCATCATAGCTTGCGTAGAATAGACCCAGCTCCCAAACCAACTTTGAAAATAGATTAATGGCAATATTTTTTTTTGTTGCGAGAAAAGAGTCTTGCGCTAATACAGCATGTTAACGCCAATAACGGCCCACTGTTTTAATAAAAACAAGTTTAGATTCCTCTACCTGTCGGGTGTTGGAGATGTACATCACCATATGGGGCAAGAATAGGATGTGTGTTTGAATAGAACTTTTTGACCACATTTTTGACCACACTTGGTTATTATTCATTTATTTGTTTGCTGGAAACTAGAACTGAATTTAGAAATAGTTTTGAAACAAATCTTTGCACTTTGCACTAATTTAAATATGAAGGCTAATGGATGTCTTTAGTGGAGTGCGTAAAACACTGCTTCCTTATACACGAAAGGAGTAAAGAGATGGTCTGTTTACCTCGATCGCAAAGCATTCAGTTTTTCCACTTACAGAGTCCGCCAGGTAAATAGCAAATGTGCCATGTTGCGACACAACTAACTGTTAAAAGGAATGGGAGATGAAATTCTGATTGGTTTAATGCACGTTATTCTCAAAACACCCCATAACTAGGGCCAGACAGAATCTGCGGATTTGCTATTTCTGCGTAGAGTTTTGGTAAAAATACTGCAGAATTATTTTGAGAGTATCGTAACTAAAACCTTAATATGTGAAATTAAAAATTAATATCTTTTTAACTTTTATTTAATGTTTAAATTGCAAATCCAATTAGATCCACTTTATTTGGTAAATAAAGCAAGACTCTCATATAATATCTCTACTAAAAGACAATAAATTTTACTTTACAAACTGTATTGTACATAAATCAAATGAACATTTTCATATTAATCAATAATATTACTGTAATTAATTTAAAAAACTGAATAAATATAGATTTACACACATTTACTCAAGTAAATAAAGAGAATTAATGATGGGCTAAAATCTGTGGAAATCTTTGGAAAATCTGCGGAATTCAGCGCGCGCAGATTCCGGGCCTACAACTCATTAGAAGAATAAGCACAACCCTGTTAGACCATGCACCATTGTGCAGAGCGTATTTTTCCATCCTTAAAATAGCGAAAGTGGATTCGGACACGCCCTTAATGTTTATGCACCATGCGCTTTAGACTTTGCGCCTAGATTGTTAAAATAGAGCCCCTAGTTTGCAAGTCTTAAAGGGATAGTTCACTCCATAATTGAATATTTTGTCAGAATTTACTCTCCTTTAAGTGGTTCCAAACCTGTTTGTGTTTATTTTTTTATGCTGGACACAAAAGAAGATTGAACTAAAGAAAGTTGAAAGCCAGTAGCCCTTAAGTTCCATAGTAGAAAAAAATACTATAGAAATCACTGGCTAGTTTATAACATTGTGTAGTACATCTTCTTCCGTGTCCAACAGAAGAAACTCAAACAGGTTTGGAACAAGTGGAGCACAAGTAAACCATGACAGAATTTGTAACTTTTGAAAACTATGCCTTTAAAGTAATTTAAGCTGGTTTTCTCCTAAGCATGTTTTTCACCAATTTAAATGGTTCATCTGAAAAAGTGTTTCAACTCCTCCAAACCATCAATACAGACCATCCTAATAAGCTTTGCCTGGTCATCCAAAGCAACTTACGACCAGCAAACCCAGCTTTAAGAGGTTTCTTTCAGCAGGGAAAATGCGAGATTCATAGATATAAAGATCAGTGAATTTTCCCCTTTTAGCATCTCTCGAACTCTTTGTCATTGTGCTCCAGCGTGTTCCCTTGTAAAGGAGGCAGAAGGGCGTGAGTTACGGGCCGAGCTCTGCAGACGGCTCTGCTTCTCATCACAGTGCTCGGCTCTGAAACTCTAGCCTGCAGTAATGCTCATCTCCTCTCTGGCCCCGCTGGAGACCTGACATCTTTACAGCACATGCACTGCAAATGAGAGAGCATCTGAACTAGAACGAGAGAGAGAAAGAGAGAGAGGGAGAGAGAGAGAGAGAGAGAGACAAAAGGGGCAAACTAGGACTCTTGATTCAACTATACTTTGAAAAAATGTTTGAGTTACAAAAAAGCCAAAACACAAAAAAACAAAAAAACATAAACAAAAAAAAATGGAAGGAACAAAGAAAAATGACAACGAAAAGAGAGTTTCTAATGGACAAAGGACTCCCTGTAAAGTTTTCTGTACCCATTTAATAATACTAATAACTCAGTGGTTCACCCTTCCAAGCCACTTTAAATGAGGTCTAACAGGCCTTCTCGCTGCGCAGGGCCGCTGCAGACAATCTGCGTACAGTGGGACTAATAACTCTCAGATGGCATAACGTATGCTATGAGCCATAACTTCCACATAGATACAGCATAATGAAAGGAATACTGGTCAGACCAAATCCTTGGCATTAGCGTCAGTCCCTGATGGATGACATGCTTCCAGATGAAGAACAGGGACAATGTTAGACCGCCATTTAATTATGACACTTACAGGCCAGACATATGGGAAAATAATCAGAGGGAAAAGAATATATTTTTATAATAATAATAATAATAATAATAATAATAATAATAATAATAATAATAATAATAATAATAATAATAACAACAACAATAATTAATGTTTTTAAAAAGTAAATGTTAATATATAAAATCATAATAAAATATAGTATAATACATTTCAATGTGTATGTAGACATACATACGTATATCGGAATTACTGTAGAATAATAAAAAAAAGAAAATAAATACACAAATAAATCAATCAATAAATAACTTATTAGATTATTATTTTGTCATTATTATTATTATTATTATCATTATTATTATTATTATTAATATTATTATTATTATTATTATCATTATTATCATCATCATCATTATTATTATTATTATTATTATTATTATCATTATTATCATCACCATCATCATCATTATTATTATTATTATTATTATTATTATTATTATTGTTGTTGTTGTTAATAATAATAATAATAATAATAATAATAATAATAATAATAATAATAATAATAATAATAATAATAATGGTTTGTTCTGTAGATTATTGAAAAAATATTTAGCTTAAAGGGGCTAATAATTTTGACCTTAAAATTGCTTTTAAAAAAATTAAAACTGCTTTCATTCTAGCCAAAATAAAACAAACAAGACTTTCTCCAGAAGAAAAAATATTTTCAGACATACTGTGAAAATTTCTTTGCTCTGTTAAACTAATTTTAAATTATTTATATACTTAATTGTAGTAAGTATTGCCTTCTATGTCATTTATAAGTACTGTATAACAACAAAAAATGCAATGTGGCATTACTTTTTTTTTCAAAATGTACCATATATTGAAGCACTTCATATCATCAAGGGTGTGGTACACAGCTCTGAAACACTGACCCAGTGTACTCTTCCCATCGGTTCCTGAACCAGACTTGAGAATGAAAACAATGAGCTGAATTCTTCAGCGCTGAAGTGGTTAAAAAGCAACATTTGGAGTAGAGGGCTTCGTAATTACTATTGACCCTGGAGGGCCTTCTTCTGAGAAATAAAACAAACAGTAATATAAGGTGTTCTGAAGCGAGGGCTCTGCAAATATGCAAAAGCGGGATTCGGTGGAGAACGTCACGCATTGGCTCCTTTTCAGGGTAGCCTAATCTGTGGGCCTACACAATATTAAGATGGCTTTGGAGCCACTTGTGACCCAGCTGTTCACTAATGAAAAATTCCTTAGCTCCATACAGAGGCTGGAGAGAAGCTTGTCTGCTAACACACCTCCTCCATCCTGGAGAACCAGGCCCTGTCCGTCTTGTGGAGTTTACCCGGATTGAATAAATAGTGGATTACCAAAAGCAGAGTCTGGAAAGACGCTTGTGCACGTATGTGTGTATGTGTGTGTGTGTGTGTGTGTGTGTTCTCCCCTCCTGGCTCTCCCTAAAAAAGTGAAAAAGGAGTGTTTACCTTGGTTTTAATTAACAGGAATGACCCTGTCATTATTTGGATGTGAGCATGTTGAGGTGGGGGGTCTGTTTACGCGACCGAGACTTAGTTTAAGCTGGAAATCAAGAGAATGCGTGGTGACAAGGGCTTAGTCGACGTGGAGATGAACCAAGACTCGTTTGTTTGCACTGTCGCTTATTTCTTTATTCCTATAGATTCATTCTGCTGTTTCAAATGGGGGAAATTCTCTACATTGAGTCAACTTGTGGCTGTGAAAAAGAACATCGCAGTTTATTTCTTTATCATTGTCTTTTTTTGATTATAAGATACTTTAATTAACTGCTTAATTGGGTGATTTGAATGGTCAACTGGTAATGTTGAGTTTTAAAGGGACAATTAAAGTGAACGTTTACACAATTATGGAAAATCTGTCATCATTTACTCACCCTTGACTCACTCCAAATCATTTTTTTTTAATCATTTATTGTTTTTTTCTGTTGATCACAAAAGAAGATATTTAGAAGAATGTTGAAAACCGATAACCATTGACATCTATAGTAATATATACAGCTGAAGTCAGAGTTATTATCCGCCCTTTGATTTTTTATTTTCTTTTTTAAATATTTCCCAAATGATGTTTAACAGAGCAGAATTTTTTTTACAGTATGTCTGATAATATTTTTTCTTCTGGAGAAAGTCTTATTTATTTTATTTTGGCTAGAATTTAAACAGCTTTTAGTTTTTAAAAAAACATTTTAAGGTCAATTTTATAAGCCCCTTTAAGCTAATGTTTTTTTCTAATAGTCTACAGAACAACATGCGATCTCTCTTGCGCTGTTAAAAACATGAATGATTCGAATGTACATCAATGAATGATGCGCATCCCGTGCTGCAAAAGTTACATTACAGTACATTCTAATTAATTTAATAACTATTTATTATGTTTTATAAATTTAGTAATTTTAACGTGCAGAACAACAAATATGATGCAATATTCGTTTAATCTTGATTAATGTTTTTTACCATAATCGTAAGAGGCCAAAATCAAAATCGAAACGGAATTTTCGATTAATTGCACAGTCCTAGTTGTGCGTGAAAAAATGCTTCTGAAATACTCAGACCAGCCCGTTTGACACCAACAGCCATGCCATGACTATCATTAAATCCTCTTTCTTCCCCATTCTGATGCTAGGTTTGAACTGCAGCAGATCGTCTTGACCATGTCTACATGCCTAAATGCATTGAGTTGCTGCCATGTGACTGGCTGATTAGAAATTAGCGTTAACGAGCAGTTGGACAGGTGTACCTAATAAAGTGGCCGTTGAGTGTATAGTGAAGCAAAATGATACTAATGTTGTAAACAATGTTCAGTTTGAACAAGATGTTTCTGGTGTGAATTCTAATCTTGTAGATTTAGAATGTTTTTGGAACATCTAAGTTTTCTTTATCATTATAATTGATATCTTTGGTGTGAACAGGAATTTGTTTGTTGTATAAAACAGATTTTAAAATGCTGTTATCATTTACTTACACCCTTTAATTAAATAGCTGACATTTTTATCCACATAATGAAAGCTTTTTGACCCTACTGACTTTAACTGAATGCACAAAACATACTGTACTATTTATCACAATGATGTTCCACTGAAGATGGTGCGTAAATTGACAGCATTTTCTGTTCTCAGTGAACTATCCCTTGGAATCACTGAATTTGAGCTTTTCCTTATGGTTTCTTCAGTGATTTAAGATAGTACTTATCCAATGTGACAAGACCAAATCATTGATAAGCTTATCTTCAGCGTGGTCTTTTACAGCTGACATTCAACAGAAATAATACAATCTAAACGTAACAGTAATACTACATGTGCTTTAACAATATCAGCGTAGTAAAGGACTATAAGGAAAAAGAAGAATAAAAGGACCCATAAAAGTCAATTTAGTCCCCATTCTCCATTCTTCACCTCTATAATGACACTTCTTCTTAGTGAGATATATTTCAGTGCACTTGACAAGAACATTCCAAACTTGTGTACCCCCTTCCCTGGCTGTCTTGTCAGTGTCTGGCTGAGATGTGGCGAATGCACATTTAATAGACCTGTTTAAAGTCGGTAGCTAGCTGTGAAACGGCAGGCTCTGCAGAGTTATAAAGTCAACAGCTGCTCTCTTGACCCCATGAAAAGCCGCTGAAGAGGCCCATGTCAGTTCACGGGGCAGTGGGAGAGATAGGAGCCGTGGAGGAACCATTTACTGACACATCGCTACTGGACACTGTTGTTAGGATCATCTAAACTGTAAAAAAAAACAGGTTGTCCCAACACAAATGATTAAGTTAACTTAACAATTTTAAGTGGATTAGAACATAAAACAAGTTGTTTGAAAAAATCTCAAGAATTATGTTGTTTAAGCTCATTTTACATAAGTAGTATGAACAAGCAGCTATTTTTTTGTCTACTATGTTCTGGAGATGCATTAGCAAGATTTTTTGTAAACAAACAGATAGTCCAACACAATCTAATGGCAATTGCTAATGTTTTAATTAAGTGGCTAATTCATATTAGTTTGTACAATTTCATCCATACATTTTAGTTATTTTTTTTCATTCAACAATAAGAGGTAGGATTAGGGGTGGGGTTTAGGGGCACACCTACTTGTAAAAATTTGAACTTTCGTATGATTTAAATCATCCTTATTTGTACAAATTAGTCACTTTTTGGACAATATGTAAAACGTTTCCTTGTGAACAGGATAGTTGTAATTGGTTTATGAAGAAACCTGAAACCATTGTCTTTCTTTGTATTTGTTTGTCCTACTATGGAATATAGGTAATATTTTCAGGGTTTTTTCAAAATATCTTATTTTTAATACCCAATAAAATAGTTTGTAACCCCTTTAAGGTGAGTAAATTTTCATGTTTGGACAAACTATTCCTTCAACATATGTTCATACATATATGAACATTTCCTTGCTCTGTTAAACATCATTTGGGAAATATTTAAAAAAGAAAAAAAAATTCTAAGGGGGGGCTAATAATTCTGACATCAACTGTATATATATATATAATTATGTTTAACAAAGCAAGGTAATTTTTACAGTATGTCTGATAATATCTAGTTTTCTCTATTTTCTAGAGAAAGTCTTTTTGTTTTATTTCAGCTAGAATAAAAAAAAATATTTAATTTTTTAAAACCATTTTAAGGTCAAAATTATTAGCTCCTTTAAGCTATATTTGTTTTCGATAGTCTACTGAACAAACCATCACTATCCAATAATTTGACTAATTACTCTAACCTGCCTAGCTAACCTAATTAACCTAGTTAAGTTTTTAAATGTCACTTTAAGCTGTATAGAAGTGTCTTGAAAAATATCTAGTCAAATATTATTTACTGTCATCATGGCAAAAGTAAAATAAATCAGTTATTAGAAATGAGTTATTAAAACTATTATGTTTACAAATGTGTTGAAAAAAATCTCTCCGTTAAACAAAAATTGGGGAAAAAAATAAACAGGGGGCTAACAATTCATGGGGGCTAATATTTCTGACTTCAATTATATATATATATATATATATATATATATATTACACACAATAACCCTAATCCTCTGCCTAAACCTAGAACAACGTAAACAACAAGGACAACGCAAAATACAGGACAACCAAAAATAAATAAATAAACTTGCATCGGAAAACAGCTCACAACCAAGCTGTTTATTTCAAAGATGATATATTATGACTATTTAGGTTCAGGGATGATTGACAGTTCCTTACCTTTACAGTAAAGACGTGTTAAACATTCATATTATACTAATAGATCAGTAGCCAATACAACAATGTTTTAAATGTTGCTCTCGTTCTACAACTCAAAAGAGCATGCGAAAGCACTTGAAGAATTTAACCTGAGTCTAAAACTCTTAAAAGAACCTGCTTAGAGATTGTTTTGTACAGAGCCTTGTTGCCATGGCATCACTGGCAGGCCAGCGGGCATTAAAGCCAGCGGTGATGAATGAGGGAAAGAAGCTGGGTTTGAGGAGAGCACACATCCTCCATGATGGATCTGTTAGCTGTAGTGGGCACATATTATCCAAGGCGATGTCTGGGGTGCTGATGGCTACAAGTACATGCTAAGACCAGCTGCTACAGAGGGCAAAGTTCATGAAGAGATCCTGGTATTGGTGCATTGCTGGATCGCACTATGGGAACTGATTCAATGTTGGAGGACAGAAAATAATGGGGTCATTTCATAAAACCGGTGCCTTTGAAAAATGTAAAAAAAATAAATAAAAAGGTAAAAAAACGAATAATTATAACCATTCTTTTCCAGTTGCAATAGGGTATATGGACAGCTAGTGTTTCTTTCCATACTGATACACTTCCTGTGAATGGTTAATGTGACTTTTTTCAATTTGATACAATTCTTTTTATAGCATCCATGTTGTAATGTAATTAAAATATAATCAGTTAAATAGACTTAGGCAATCATTTAGGCGTTCAAGCACAAAATGAGATGAAAAGCCATTTACACGCACATGCCAGTCGGGATGAGCATAGCGCTAAAACTTTATTGAAAATACTGTGGTAATATAAATTGTCATATTTTAAAAGACGTGGTGCAGGAAAATGTCATTTTATGCGGTGCTTCTTGTACATTCTGAGACCCACTTTATATAGTATATCAACCAGGCAGTGAATATTGTTGATTTTTAAATAAACAGACCTTAAACGCTTCAATTTCACTGGATGCGTTTGACCCAGGTTACTGAAAGATTAAAAGCCCTTCTGCATACTTCTGCACATACGCTATTACATTAAAAATGTCAAAAATTAGATTATTTTACACAAAAAACATTGGATGAACTCCAATTTTTTTTTAAATTGGAAGGTTTTTACTGAGAGGAATTCTTTCTATGTATCGTGATTGAAATCTACAGAAATAAAATGATCAAGTGTGATGTAAGATACACTTAACAGTGTATTTTGGAAGTTTTATTTTTATTAGACTGAAAAAAAACAAAAAATTCATGAAAAGCCAAAAAGCCTAGCGGCAAAAGTTTCCAACATTCTTCAAAGGTCTTTTGTGATCAACAGAAAAAAATAAATAAATAAAGCAAATCAAAAAACATTACTTTTTTTTAGCAATACAATTTTCATTATTTTAGATACACTAAAAAAACTAATCTGTTATTTTACTGTAAAATAACAGCCATTAAATTACAGAAATTTACCGTAAAATAACAGCCGTTAAATTACAGATATTTACCATAACATAACGGACATTGAATTACAGAAATTTACCGTAAAATAACAGACGTTAAATTACAGAAATTTACCATAACATAACGGACATTGAATTACAGAAATTTACCGTAAAATAACTGCCGTTAAATTACAGAAATTTACCATAACATAACGGACATTGAATTACAGAAATTTACCGTAAAATAACAGCCGTTAATATATAGAAATTTATTGTAAAATAACAGCTGTTAAATTACAGAAATTTACCATAAAATAAAAGACGTTAAATTACAGAAATTTTCTTAAATGTAAATTTCTGGTAAATTTATGTCATTTAACGTCTGTTATTTTACAGTAAACTTCTGTAATTTATCGGCTGTTATTTTTGTACAGTGCAGTATTTAATAAGATGTAATATTAATAAAAGAGTGAATACTATTGCTAAATTTGAAATCACAAATTTATTTGTTGTTGTCAGATTATTTCTTAGGGATGCAAACGGCACAGATTTCTGAAGTACCCCAAGGCTCGGTAATGGGTTTAATCACATTTTCCTTGATGCTGGTAAAGAGTGCTACATTTGAGGGGGAAGTGCTGGAGAAAATGAAATACAAACAAGGTTTTTTTGGGGTTGTTGTTGACAGGATGTTTCGGGACCCAAAGGCTGGAGGATTACCAGCCAGATTAGCATAGAGAAACTATATTTGAATTTGTGCTCAGCAGGCCCCTTCAGAAAGCTCAGTTCCAGATTAGGAGGTGTTGTGCTGAAAAGCGTCTTTGATTGTGGGGCCGAGTTACACTAGCCAAACAAATATGTCTGCAGTGTGTGGCGCTGGCATGAAATGTGTCCATGTTGCCATGGCAACCACAGGCAAAGCGAGGGAAGAATGATGCTGGAATGCGGGAAGAAGACACACAAACACACTCAAGAGAGCATCCGAGACCACCAATGAACAAAAGATGCTTTCCCTCGGTTGCTTTTGTTGCAGTGTGCTGATTTCTTTGATGATGTTCAGGCTTGTGGCATAAACTTACTTGTATATGTTTTATACAAGAGCCTGGGGCTGGTTGTCACAAGAAAATGATGTCACAATGGTTTTATTATAGTAGACATACGTTTTTGGCCAAAAAGGTTTGCTCTTCGAAAATAATACGACAAATTATATACTTTTTGCTGCAATGCCATAGAGGAAACACTTTTGGTTGAACCTTTTGTCAAATGGAGAGGTTATGTGGATATACATAAATGTTCTTTATGAAACATCAACAAAAATGAAGAGCATTTGTCTTTGTATACTTTTAAAAAATGTAATAAAATAAAAATATTCCCTAAATAATATACTATTTAAAGGAAAAACAAATGAGAACACTTACATTTTTGTTTCTAATTCCAGCTCGTCAACACAACATTTGTTTTTCATTATATATTCCTGCCAGTTATCTACAATCATTTTATTTTATTTAATTTTATTTTATTTTATTTTATTTTATTTTATTTTATTTTATTTTATTTTATTTTATTTTATTTTATTTTATTTTATTTTATTTTATTTTATTTTATTTTATTTTATTTTGTTTTGTTTTGTTTTGTTTTTTTTATTTATTTTTATTTTTTTATTTTTTTTTATTTTATTTTATTTTATTTTGTTTTGTTTTATTTTATTTTATTTTATTTTATTTTATTTTATTTTATTTTATTTTATTTTATTTTATTTTATTTTATTTTGTTTTGTTTTGTTTTGTTTTGTTTTTTTATTTTATTTTATTTTATTTTACCTCAGTTGTTAACAACATTAGGCTGGTCTATATATATTTTAAAGCAGTTGCTTGTTACTCTATGGAATATTAAATATATTCATTAAGTTGTATTTTACAGTCTCATTTTTGTGCCGATGCCACAATGTGACACACAAAAATAAAGCATTACAGGTTTCCAGAAGTGAGAGAAATGCTTTGAGGGTCTGGATATTTTAGCGGAGCGCTGTATCTGTAAAACAGCAGGTGTGTGTGATAGAAGGCATCCAACAATTGTTTCGACTGGCCAGAATAATGTCCAGAAAGGAGGAGTCTCTTGCTCTCTTCTCCCTGACTCTGGGCCAGTTGGTGAGGCTCCAGGCGTGACGGGGATCTGGACGAGTTTGAAAGCCCATCCTCGAGCAGCAGAGGACAGGGTTAGATGTGGAGATGCCCCTGAGCTCCTCTGGTATGTGAGGGAGAAAGCAGTGGTAAAGGATCCACCACAGATGCAGACCAGGACGAGAGGCAGGTCTTCATGCTGAAAGATCAGCCAGGCTGCTCTTTCTTTTACATACAGTTGAAGTCAGAATTATTAGCCCTCTGTTTATTTTTTCCACAATTTCTGTTTAATGGAGAGAAGATTTTTTTCAACACATTTCTAAACATAATAGTTTTAATAACTCATTTCTAATAACTGATTTACTTTATCTTTGCCATCATGACAGTAAATAATATTTGACTAGATATTTTTCAAGACACCTCTATACAGCTTAAAGTGACATTTAAAGGCTTAACTAGGTTAATTAGGTTAAATTGGCAGGTTAAGGTAATTAGGCAAGTAATTGTATAGCGATGGTTTGTTCTGTAGACTATCGAGAGAAAATATATAATTATTATTAATAATTAATAATATTAATTATTATATAATTATTATAATATAATAATTCTGATTTCAACTGTATCTGTTCTTAAGGCAAGACACTATATTTTTTATGCACCTGTCATTTTTGAGATTCTTTTACAGTCTAATGTAAAGAAAACACTGTCCATAATACACTGTTAAGTGCTTCTTTTGTGCGACTTTATCAATTTTTGTCTGTAGAATTCAATTGCAAAACATATTTTAAAGGTTATTTTAATTTCCTTCTGCACTTAAATCTTCATTCAACAGCACTTACACACCAAATCTTACCGTTTTATTCATCTACAGTATATTCTAAAGGTTTTTACATTTTAGTCATTTTGGCAGTGTACTTTCATGTCCATTTTTTAAAAATATATGATTATTTGCATGGGTTTTTGTTCTTTTAGTTTAAATTATGACTAAATTAAAATAAAACATATTTTCTTGCCAGTTACCTCAAATTATTTTTGTTCATACATTTCCCTGATTATATACAACCTCGTATTACTGGAGTGTTATAAAGAGATCCCCAAAATCTAGTTTAAAAAATTCTCTAAATCCCCTCTAATACATCATTCATTCATTCATTCATTCATTCATTCATTCATTCATTCATTCATTCATTCATTCATTCATTAATAAATAAATCCAAATTTTGATCCTGACTAGAAATGTATGCTTGTATGATTGATAAAAATGATACAGTAGTCAACATATGAAGTGGATCACCAGCTTTCATGAAAGTTGTCCGAAGTCTATAGAACAACACCTGTTCTTGTCCTAGGACAATTTTAAAATACATTTTTGATTCACTTCGAATGTTGACTACTGTATATATTTGTATAGGAAGTTTTATAAATGTTAAATATGCAAATGAGGCAAATGATTCTGTAAATATATGAACACTGAATTAAGTCAGGTACATTTATTTACATATTATGGTTTACTGTTTTTACAAAAGGGAATTTTGGGAATCTCCATAATTCATACATCTTTTGTAGAATAAAATGTTGTATATAACCAGCCACATTATGCATAGGAACAAATGCCTCCTTACAAAACAGTCAGCAACAGATGTAGATATGTCAAAGTGTATGTAAGTGCTGCAGAATTTGAGATTTCTGGCACAGTACAGAAGAAAAACACACATCTTTAGAAAACATTCTTCAAAAATATGTATTAAAAGCCAAACAGCCCAAAATCTCACAATTGCATGAAATATCATAGTTTTACCTTTACTGTCTTGCCTTAAAACCATATCATTTTGATGGGCAAGATACCATAGTACTCACAGTAAAAGCACTGTTCGGGAGGAAAGAGAAATGTCACCATATTCCATTGATCTGAAATGAAGCAGAACAATACTTCTGAAGGCCGTCACGCCACGCATGACCTTTTGTTTGGAAAGAGTCAGGCTTTCAGATCTCTGTTAAAGAAATTCCACATGGCTGGCACAGGCAGCATGAAATGAAAGCCCCTGCTGGCACAGACTGGCGCTGGTGCGTGGGCACCGGACTATCACATGTCTCATGGGACAAGGCACGTGCCAAACCGACAGACTTCCCCTCCAATCAGCCACTTACCAGAGGCTCTCCATTTCAGCCCACAAAGCCACACTGAACACACACATGCAGGAGCACAGCTCACTGAATTACAGTTACAAATGCAATCCGAGAGGACTTTCCAGTTTTCAGAGTCAGAAAGAATCTGCATGCTGCTAAACTCACTCCTCATGTCGTGCTATCATCTATACAGTATGCATTCTAATATTATATATAGGTTAAAAGTTGTGCAAAGGAATGCAAATTTAGCATAACTGAAATCTAGTCTTATTAATAATAATAAATGACTGCCTATGCTGACTGCCTATGCTAGAAGCCTTGGCTAGATCTTCCATTATGACAATGAAGAGACAAAAATGGGTCAATGAGCACAAAAGTAAAGTTCTGTCATGGCCATCCCAGTTCCCTGACCTGAACCCTATGAAAAATGAACTGAATATAAAAAAGTAATATAGTACTATTAAATCATAATATAGTAATATAGTACAGCACTAATGTATAGTAAATACTACAGTGTCTTGGATCAAACTACAGCGAAAGAATTTGCATGCTGCTAAACTAACTCCTGCTATGTCCTGCTATGACCTCTACAGTATGCATTCTAATATTATACAGTTCAAATGTTGTGTAAGGGAATGCAAATATAGCATAACTGAAATCTAGTCTTATTATCAATAATAAATGACTGCCTATGTGACGCAGTGGCACAGTAGGTAGTGCTCTCGCCTCCCAGCAAGAAGGTCGCTGGCTCGAGCCTCGGCTGGGTCAGTTGGCATTTCTGTGTGGAGTTTGCATGTTCTATAGGTGAAATGGGTAAGCTAAAATTGTCCGTAGTGTATGTGTGTGAATGAGAGTATGTGGGTGTGTCCCAGTGATGGGTTGCAGCTGGAAGGGCTGTGTAAAACACATGCTGGATAAGTTAGCATTCCGCTGTGGCGACCCCAGATTAATAAAGCCGTAATTAATAAAGACTAAGCCGAAAAGAAAATTAATGAATGAATGAATAAATGAATGAATGAACGACTGCCTATGCTAGAAGTCATACTATATAATGGGCCATGGCTGGATCTTCCAATATGACAATGAAGAGACAAAATATTTTTCATATTTTGGTATTTTTCATTTTGTAGCTTTTTTTCTCTTTGGAGTAGAAATGTGTGTATTCCATACAAAGTGTGACGCTGATTGGTCCAGTTCTTGTCACGGTGCACTCACGGCATTCTTTCAACTAGGAGCGCCTGGAAAGCATCCCGCCAATATGCACACGCAAGCCACGCACCTTCATTGAAAATAACGAACTTGTGCGCACATAAGACGCGATATGTGAATGGCCCTTAGTTAAGAGCCTCAGCCATCGTTAATCCTGTGTGCGTGGGTATTAGCCTCGTTGTACAAACTCTGAACTTTAAACTAGCGCACAGTTGGCATAACTTTGTTTAGTTGCTGCAGTTTTGTTCCGTGCAGAAATACGGTGTAGAGAAGCCTTTTCGGTTAATTAACCGTGATGAATTAAATCGCGGTTAATAGGGAAATCGGTTAATCGTAGCATCCCTGTTATCAATATGGATAACTGCACATCTCTAATGACACATAATGATTATAAATGACAACAAACGAAATATAAATATAACAACATTTACTCTAAATAAACTTCTCTGACTATCATTCCCTCGTCTGATCATTACACTTCAACCTCAAATTCCTCAGCGCCTCGATGCTGATCATTGCGTCATTGCAGCAACAAAACAATAATATCGGTTAAGATGAGACAATCCAAATATTCCTTTTCATCTCAGAGGTAGAGCAGCGAACCCAACACATAGTAATGTCTAGACATTACACCATAAAAAACGAGCGCCGAAAAACAACAGGCCCAAAAGAACAATAAATTAATTGTATAAGATTTTGCTTACATGCCTGCTTAAACACGTCCAGCGTATCTGATCTGGAGGGATGTTTTATCTCTATCATCGCGATGGGGATTTTTTTTTTCAGTCGTACCATCTAACTTTACTATGAGTCTCTTCTAGCCTTCTCATCCCTGTGTGTTCAGCTATGTATTTTGCCTCAAGTGTTCTGGCAGTGAAAGTGACAGGAAACCCTCCACCTCCAGTGAGATGTGGGAATTTCTACTTGAGCATTTATATAACAGCGCTGAGATTATTGGCACCCTTGGTAAATATAAATGATGTTAAAATAAATATGCTTTTATGCTTTTTATCTTTCATTCACAATAATTGACCAAAAAATTACCTTTCATTGAAAAAAATATGAAATAAATCTTTTTCTCCAATACACAGTGACTAAAAATACTAGCACCCCAAAAGATTATGTGAGCGAACTATCTTTGAAGTATATTTTAGCATACTAGGATGAGTACAATCATATAAGAGTCCAGCCATTACTGTTAAGTAATCAGTAAAGTCAAGGAGTTTAGTTCTGATTTGCACCTAAAAAAATTGCTGAGCTTCACAAAATAGAGAGTGGTTGAAAGAAAATAGCATTGAAAATATCCATTTCCATAGCTAATAATTAAGAAGTTGGTCAAATGGAGATGTTATGAATCGGCTTTAAAAAGGACGTGTGTCTGTATTGTTTTGATACACAGTGAGAAAGAGACTTTGAGTGTCAAAACACTCTTCAAGGATTACATTCATTTTAAAACAAACTCCAGCATATTCACTTGTCAGTCACCACCGAACGTTCAAATGTGGAGGATCTACAGTCAGATGAAACAAAACAACAAAAAAAAAGATTTTCAGAATCAGATACACAAGATAATGCACACTGGGACAAAAGATAACAAGTGTAAATATACTGTACAGCAGGATCTTCATTGTTTTGGGCCTATTTTAGTGTCAGGCAACCTGGATTTGTTTAGATCCTAAAATATAGTAATAATTATTATTTTTTTAGTAAAAAAACATAATAATAATAATAATAATAATAATAATAATAATAATAATAATAATAACAATAACAATAACAATAACAATAATAATAATAATAATAATAATAATAATAATAAATGACTGCCTATGCTAGAAGTCATTCTGTATGACCCATGGCTGGATCTTCCATTATGACAATGAAGAGACAAAAATGGGTCAATGAGCACAAAAGTAAAGTTCTGTCATGGCCATTCCAGTTCGCTGATCTGAACCCTATGAAAAATGAACTAATATTAAAAAAATTGTAATATAGTATTATATATAATATAGTATATAGTAATATATACACTAATATAGAATATAGTAATATTTCACAGCACTAGAGTAATGTATAGTAAATACTACTGTGTTTTGGACCAAAATACAGCAATATACTGAAATTAATCTGTTCTGCCAATTCTATAGTTGCTATGGTAACACAACAAATATAGTAATATTTTTAAAAATTCACCCAATATTGTACTTTTCTATATAATAAATATAGATTATACTATACTACAATACAATACACAACAGTTTATTGTAATTTGCTGGAGAACTCATTAACAAAGAGTTGTAAATACTACATACATATATATATATACAGCAATGGTTCTCAAATTTTTTTCACCAAGTACCACCTCAGAAAAAAATTGTCTCTCCAAGTACCACCATAATGACTGGTATTGAAATACATAGTAGGCCTTATTAAGCGGCTACAGCTCTGCACAGTTCACAAACGTGGCAGATTAATTCTTATTATTATGAATATTTATTATTGTCAGCTTTAAACATAATAAATAGTTTGAACAATAACACACTTACAGTTATAAAAAAAATATATATAAATAAAACGTCAATGTTTAAACTAAAATGTAATTTTAAAATTTAATTAAAAATGGCACTGTTCTTAAAAAGGTAAACGAAAACTGCTGTACTTAAATGTAAAGTATTATCATAAAGTAGCCTATTCATCAAAACCTGCAAATGGTTTTTGGACCTCATAAATATAGCTGATACTGTATGTCATAATATTCATAATTAACTCTGTTTAATACATTTTGAAATATGTTGTATGTCTATATGACTTATTTGTATATCTTTGAAATCTAAACGTTAACTTGTATTTTAAGTATATGAATTGGATTTACATATTTAATTAGGAATTAGATCTGCTTACTGCTGGTTAGAGTAGGCTATGTGTGTCAGAGAAGCAAGTGATTAAACTATACCTGTCAACATCAGGATATAAAAATACGAGATACACCCTCAACAACCGTTACAAGTATGGGGAGGAAAATACATAACAAACATTAGAAAAATGAAAATAAAATAAGCCTATTAAAGCCTATTAGCCTATTAAAATCAATTTCCTGATCACATCGTTGATATCGTACGGGTCATAGGATTAAAAGTGTGTTCATTTTTTTACTTGAATTATTCAGCGATTCCTCTGCGTACCACTAGAAGGAAGCCTGCGTACCACTTGTGGTACATGTACCACAGTTTGAGAATCACTGCTATACAGTATAATACACTTCACTGTATTATGGCCCAAAAACACTATAACTTTTTGATGATCTACTATAAATTATATATAAATTAAAAGTTATTTTATATATATTTTTTTCTCTTCAAGTGGGTAAAAAGAGCACCAACATGGACCAGAGAACCTGAAGGATCTGGAGAGATTGTATGGGAAAAAAAATCATTAAACTTTCAAAGGTTTCCTTTATATTATAGCTGTTATCTGGGCAAATGGAAATAGCAACATTTTAATCACAATGACATTTCTCCCCAATTTCGATAGAATTATTTTAAGGAAAGTATTTTTATTAATTTATAATGAATTATTAATTAAAAGGGAAAGCAATACTATTGTATTTTTAACAGGGGTGCTAATAATTATAGATATATATTTATTTATTTAACATTTTTCCTATATGTATGACAGACACATGTTGATCTGTGCACAGCTGAGTTTTGTTCCAACAGCTGTCTGAAACACGGCCCATATAAACCCACAGGAGGGGCGTCTCCGTACCCTCCCTACACGGTGCAAATCCTCATGTTGATCAGATATGCCGTCTCTTTATATTGTTGCGCGCAGACAATGCACTCCCTTTAACAAACGCCTGAGAGTGTGCGCGCATTCATGAGCCAATTGGACACCCTTTGACTTTGGGAGTGTGCGTGGTGTATTCATGGGGTGATTTTACACAGCCGTGGCCTGTTTTGTCCATATATCGGAGTGGACTATTGTTTATTTGCGCAGCCTGTCGAAAAGCAGCTGCTTCTATAATGCAAAGGCAGCACATTATGCCACATAGTGACTAATGGCTGGCAATGAAAATGACTGGCACACACAAACACAGAGCCATGACTGCGGGATATAAGGGACAATGAGTGTAAAAGAGCACATGATGAATAAAAGGAAAATATGTGTATGAAGAGTTTAGATGCAAAAAACCTCTAAGTGCTGTCTGAAATGTTCATCTAAGATTAGTATTTTTCTGAGGCTGTTGTGGGTATTTTAAGTAATTTTACTGTTAGTGGAATAAATAGGTTATTTTCATCACCTTTAACCCTTTATCTACCCCACCAAGAAAAAATGTTTGGATTGCATTTCTTAACTCCTAATGTCATTAGTTAAATTAGTTTTGTTTTTAAATTAGTAAATTAGTTTTTCAACACATCCCATAATTACTAAAATATCAGCCTCTACCAAATAGTTGATAAGTCAGTTTATAGTAAAAGTATTGGACTTAATACATATACTATGAACATATCTGAAAATATGAAGTGTAAGACCAATTTATTTTTTTAAATATTCAAAATAAAACATTTTTAAATACCAAATCAGCCTTTTTTGAAGTATGCCATAAAATATTTCAGATTACCATTTAACATGTTTACTTGTTTTTTTTACAACAATAACAAAATCAAGTGTAGTAAAGCAACAGAATGTTTGTTTGATTTTTGATTTTTTTTTTGTAAACCAACAATGCTGTGTGTAAGCAATTAAAACAGTCAATCTTTAAATGACTTTAACAGTCATTATTTAAAACAGAAAAACATGGTCAACAGTTTGGTAGAGGGGCAATCAAAGGGTTAAAGTGTAATAACTGAACATAAACATACAAGGCTATGAAAAATGCAAACTTTAGAGGAAATTTTCAGACGGCACAAAGAGTTTTTTTTGCATCTGAACTCTTCATATATATTTTCTAATGTTCTTTTTAGTTTAGAACAAATAGTGAAATGTCAATTGAGGATTTTTTATAAATCTGTTTTTTTACAACATATTTATATATAAAATGTAAGTAAATGTATATTTGCTGTTTATAAATTAGCACATTAAAAACATTAGAAATGTGTCGACACATTGCCAAAAAGGATCAGAAGGGATTTTCTCTACATGTTTTTGTCAGTGTTATCTATATATTACAAAACAATTGTGTATAATATTTTATTATTTGTTTTTTTGTCATCTCATTGGATATACAGTTGAAGTCAGAATTATTAGCCCTCCTTAATTAATAATTTTCTGGCCTCTTATTTATTTTTTCCACAATTTCTGTTTAACGGAGAGAAGATTTTTTTTCATCACATTTCTAAACATTACAGTTTTAATAACTCATATTTAATAACTGGTTTATTTTATCTTTGTCATGATGACAGTAAATAATATTTGACTAGATATTTTTCAAGATACTTCTATACAGCTTAAAGTGACATTTAAAGGCTTAACTAGGTTAATTAGATTAACTAGGCAGGTTAGGGTAATTAGGCAAGTTATTGTATAATGATGGTTTGTTCTGTAGACTATCGAAAAAAAAATAGCTTAAAGGGGCTAATAATTTTGACCTTAAAATGTTTTTTAAAAAATTAAAAACTGCTTTTATTCTAGCCGAAATAAAACAAATAAGACTTTCTCCAGAGGAAAAAGTATTATCAGATATACTGTGAATATTTCCCTGCTCTGTTAAACATCATTTGGGAAATATTCAAACTGTATACTACATTTATACTATTATGTAATTAAATAATTCATCAAAATTATTAACTAATTATTTGGCTACATTTTTAAAAAATCTGTTAATTAACAGTTTCCATATTTTGTGTTTTCCATCTAATTACGGTTGTGAATTTCCTAATGGGACCTTGATCTCTGCTCTGTCCACTTTTGATGTTAAAAATTCAACTCTGAAGTTGAACAAAGCGACTTTTATTGACATTTTAGTAGTTTGAAATGATATAATGTATAGGAAATAATATAGAAATAAATTAATCTGTTAAATAACCGAAAATGTACTGGCAGCTTATTACAAAGTTTTTTTGCAGCAAAGAATACAACACCAACAAAGACAAAATATCACTTTAAACTATAAAAAAATGTTAATAAAAGTCACTTTTTTTCAACTTTTTAAAGTTAAAAGTTTTCAGAAGAAAGATTTTTTACAGTGTACTAACCCTAAAGTAAGTAGTACATTAACTTTAATTAATCAACTGTACTTTAATTAGCTGTACATAGTTAATACACAGACACATGTATGTAGATATAACAGGGGTTATGATGGTTAGAGTTAAATTTAAGACATTTTTCATCATGAATGAAATTTTAGACTTATACAGAGCTTAATGCTGAGGATTTTATTTGAATATCCCAGTTAGAAAATAGTTTTACTTTCCCTATCAAAAATGATTATAATTTAAAACATTTAAAAATACAATAATAATGATTCAATAATTTAATAATTTTATAAAAAGTTAAAAGTTTTATTGAGATTGGGATTGTTGGTGATTGTACAGTGGTGAGTGTTAATGGCCAGATTGGGTAGCTATACATGGACAAAGGGAAATTAAGACCTGTTAAAAAAAGATTTAAGACCTACAAAACAATATTTCAGTAGATTTAAGACTTTTTAAGACCTAGAATTTTGCTTTTGAGATTTCAGACATTTTAAGGCTTTTTAAGACCCTGCAGATACCCTGTATAAGTATATATATGTGTGTGTGTGTATATATATATATGAAAATATTGTTATTATTATTATTTTAAATAATATTTAATTAGAACTTTTATTGTCTAACTTATATTTTATTTAATGTTTGAATAAGACTTTTTAAAAAAATATTTTCTCTTTTCATTTTCATTTTAGCCAGTTTTAGTTTTTACTTTTAGTTTTGGCTCTAATGACTCTAATGATGCTTACTTTAATTTACCTATAATAACCCTGAAAGACCCTCAAAAAACCCCAAAAAACTGACAAACCAAACAAAGCAATCCACCAGCCCTCATACTACTTCCCTGAACCCTCCGCGCACCATCAAGTCAGGCCACCCGTCAGTCAGCCGTGTGATTGATATCACTAACATGTCCCACCAGCCCTGGTCTGGTCTCTTGGTGTTCCTCGACCCCGCTGTGGCTCTCCAGTACCCAATGACCCGAGGGCTGTCATCAACCTCCAGCCCCAGCGCACTGACAGCGCCTCCGGGCCCCGTCCAAACCCCCGCGCCCCTCGCCCCTTCCTCCAGGTGTCTGTCAGTGGGGTCCCGTGCTGTCACCCGTCCTGTGAAAGGCCTCCCCCTGTGCGGTGTCTCCCCGGCCCTCAGGCCAGCCTTTGATATGACCTGCCTCAGTGTCATTGTGTGAGGGCCGCTTGAATAAGCCTATTATTTCAACTCAATTTAGTGTGAGTAAACTCTGAATGATGAGGCTCTCCCTCTCTCTCTCTCTCTCTCTCTCTCAAGCTGACCAGAGTGTTATAACACACACACACACACACACACACACACACACAGACGACAAATCGCTTCTCTTATTCTGCTCTCTATCATTCTCTCAGTGCCGGAGTCAAGCCCACAGGGGAGATGAGAGACATTTGTGGACACTTAAGTCACAAGTGGAGAAGCAAATGCTTGTTTTTCAATGTATAATTACCTATGAACAATTACAAATATGATACACTGAAAAATATAGAAGAAACTATTCTGTCAAAAATTACTGGTAAACTTCTCAAACGATTAGAGAGATATGGCAAACACACATGAGCTAAACATTAGCTAGACATTTTGACAGAAAACATATATATATATTTGGTTGCAGTTCTAATATTTATTTTATTAGATTAATAACACTTCAGAGTAAACAACAATACATTTATACACTGCGAAACCTAAAAAGTTAAGGTAACTCAAACCATTTGAGGAAACCGATTGCAACAAACCACTGAAGTTCCAAAACTAATCCTAATGAGTACTGTGAACTTAATCCATTTGAGTAACCGAGCAATTTAGCACAGTAAAACGCAATAAGTTTAGGCAACTCAAACTATTTGAGGAAACCGATTGATACAAAAAACTGACCTATATGAGTACTGTGAACTTCATTTAAGTTGAAGAAATTAGGTATTTAATTAATTCATTACCTTCAACACTGAGTGAAAAAATCTTTTCAAATGAGTAGAATTAACTTTGAGTACATTTTTAGTTAACTACACTCACTTCATTTAATAAACACTGGGTTTTACAGTGTAACAGCGTTTATCCATTGTAAAAGTTTACCCGTTTTGTTTTATTTTATTTTATATTTTTTAAAATTATTTTAAAATTTTATTTATTTATTTATTTATTTATTTATTTATTTATTTATTTATTTATTTATTTATTTGTTTGTTTGTTTGTTTGTTGTACAGGAAGTAGAAGAACGTGAATTTTGCACCCCTACTTCACCAAAATAAATTAGAAAGAAAAAAATCATCCTTTTATTACTTAAAAATGTATCATGTAAAATTTATATGTGTAAAATGATTCTGATTTACTTTTCACACAATAAAAGTTAATGGAGCAGAGAAAGTAAGAAATAAAAAAAGAAGAAATCAGAAATCAAAGAAATCATTTTAGGAATATCTTAAGTTAAAATATTTCTTTTTTTTTTTAATTTATTTACATATTGAACCAGGAAAGTCCCATTGACATACAATATCTCTTCTCCCAAGAAGTCCTGGTCAAAACAGGCAGCATATAGGACAGAGCTGTAGAAAAATATATATCACAACACATAGACACAAACAAAAATAATATAAAATATAATCAATTATTAAAACATGTTCTAAATATACATACTTCCATGGTGACTTGTTTTATTTATTTATTTATTTATTTATTTATTTATTTATTTATTTATTTATTTATTTATTTTATTTATTTTATTTATTTTTTTTACATATTTTGTACTTCATTTCAGTTGTCTTTTATTAGATTATTAGATATATTAGATATATTTTAATTGGTTTTAGCTCTGGTTTGTTTTAGTTAACTAACCCTGCATTCAACCTGGTCAGTATACTCAACCTTTCCATGTTTCCCTAAGCAACTGAACCATAATAAACACGATCCACAAATCCTAAAAACTTAAACTTGATGTCTAACTCATTTTATATACAAAAAGTTTCCATTTTAAGACTGTTCTAAAGCCTTTATCTGCTAAAGTCTCTAGTGCTATATCTTAATTACAGTGAATTAGAGGCTGGCTTTAAGTGGCGGCCTTCTCTACTGTAAGTCTATGGAGTGTATGTGTGTGTGTGTGTAGTAACATGATTACGGGCTATGTGCTTTATCTTGGGCCGAAAGAGGCTGACACAGTGCTAGAAACTAATGTGATAAACGCCAACGCTATCAGGGCTCCACTCACGGATCTTAAAGCTAACTGTTTATGACAAGCTAATAACGTGGCATGCAAAAGTCAGGCCTGTAAATTGGTTAGTTAGGAGCATGATGGATGAGGCCTAGCCTAACCTTATTTCCAATAGTGCCGCTTGATTTCCAGACCTGCGGATAATGAATTTGATTTAATTAGCCTGTCCCTCATCTAATTAAGAAGGTAAAAAATCTGACCCCGATTGTAGCCACAGCACACTCTGCAAAAAGCAAACACATAACACGCACACGTTTTCACTCTGCCATGACAAAAAGTTTTTGAATGACTGAACTGGCCAGACATATTTCCTTCTGATGATTGGCAGTATCTGAACCCGTGGGCATGAATTCTCTCTTTTGCTTGACTGCACTGTTTATTTCATTAGGCACACATAATGGGCAGGGACTTTTCTTTTGGTGGTTCTCATGCTATGTGGTTAAAGTGAGCTCTTTTTTTTAAGACATTTCTTGAAAGGATCCGACACAATATCTAGTATTGGCTTTCCTTTTCTTTCCAGCATCTTCTAAGCTCATTTTTGTGCAGATGTTTGTGGTTAGGATACAACACAAATGATCAAAACTAGCATTAAATCAGGGTTAAGCCTGTTTAGTATAATAGTAGCCTGAGCAAAAAGTATCAATACAGTAAAGCCAAAAACAAACTCGGCCACATCAGCAATTTAGCTTATAGTTCATAGCAGAGTTCTTTTTTTCCTGCAAATTGTATACCAAATTGCTTAAAGGGGCGACACTGGTGTTCAATGTCACATTTCATTTTGCCAAATAAAATTCAGTGCACAGGCTACAACCTATAACATAGGGAATGTTTTTTTTTTTTTTTTTCGATCTGTTTTGTTTGTTTTATTTCGAACTGTTCTGTTCTTTTCTGTTTTGCTTCAGTCTGTTCTGTTTGGTTTCAACCTGTTCTGTTCTATTTGTTTTGTTTCGATCTGTTCTGTTCAGTTTTGCTTCAGTCTGTTCTGTTCTGTTTTGTTTCAATCTGTTCTGTTTAGTTTTGTTTTGTTTGGATCTTTTCTGTTCTGTTCTGTTCTGTTCTGTTCAGGTTTTTTTTTCGATCTGTTCTGTTTCGTTTCAACCTGTTCTGTTCTGTTTTGTTTCAATCTGTTTCGTTTCATTTTGTTTTGTTTCAATCTGTTCTGTTCTGTTTTGTTTCAGTCTCTTCTGTTTTGTTCTATTTTGTTTTGAGTCAATCTGTTTAACTTTGTTTCATTTTGTTTCAATCTGTTCTGTTTTGTTTCAATCTGTTTCGTTTCATTTTGTTTTGTTTCAATCTGTTCTGTTCTGTTTTGTTTCAGTCTCTTCTGTTTTGTTCTATTTTGTTTTGAGTCAATCTGTTTAACTTTGTTTCATTTTGTTTCAATCTGTTCTGTTCTGTTTTGGTTCAGTCTGTTCTGTTTTGTTTTAATCTTTAATGTTCTGTTCTGTTTTGTGTCAATCTGTTTCGTTTCATTTTGTTTTGTTTCAATCTGTTCTGTTCTGTTCTGTTTTGTTTCAGTCTCTTCTGTTTTGTTCTATTTTGTTTTGAGTCAATCTGTTTAACTTTGTTTCATTTTGTTTCAATCTGTTCTGTTTTGTTTCAATCTGTTTCGTTTCATTTTGTTTTGTTTCAATCTGTTCTGTTCTGTTTTGTTTCAGTCTCTTCTGTTTTGTTCTATTTTGTTTTGAGTCAATCTGTTTAACTTTGTTTCATTTTGTTTCAATCTGTTCTGTTCTGTTTTGGTTCAGTCTGTTCTGTTTTGTTTTAATCTTTAATGTTCTGTTCTGTTTTGTGTCAATCTGTTTCGTTTCATTTTGTTTTGTTTCAATCTGTTCTGTTCTGTTTTGTTTCAATCTGCTTGGTTTTGTTTTGTTTCAGTCTCTTCTGTTTTGTTCTATTCTGTTTTGAGTCAATCTGTTTAACTTTGTTTTATTTTGTTTCAATCTGTTCTGTTCTGTTTTGTGTCAATCTGTTTAGTTTTGTTTTGTTCTGTTTTGTTTCTTTTCGCTCTGTTTTGTTTTGTTCTGTTCTGTTCTGTTTGTTTTGTTTCGATTTGTTCTGTTCTGTTTTGTTGTTTCTGTTCTGTTCAGTTGTGTTTTGTTTTGTTATTATATTTTGGTACAAGCCCTTTGCATATTGGGAAAAATTATTATTAATGAAAGTATTCTGAGCAATAATAGCAATAATAGAGCAATAATAATAAGAGCAATAATAAATATAAGATTCTAAGCAACATTCTTCTTCAATATTTTATTTATTTATTCATACATTTATTTTATTTAAAATTACTAACTTTGTACAGAGAGTAAAACAAAGTGAAGTTTGTGTAATAGGTAAATTCAGCCTTTTTATCTTTTTATCTTGAATCCACAAAAGGGAAACTGAAGGAGTTAAAAATCTTATGACACTAAATGAAATAAAATACATCAAAAGTGTAAGATATGTTTGTTTTATTATTTATTTTATAGATGGCAATATATGGGAAAGTTTGTAAAATCTAAAATATTTTCTGAAACCTCTCTTTTTTTCTTTCTTTTTATTTTTATTTTCTGTACTTCATTTCAGTTATAATAATATATGTATTAGATATTAGATAATAAAAAATCATACTTGGAGCAAGATCTCTGGTCATTATTTCAGTCTGATCCTCTGAAATAAGTGTACAAGTTCCTCATATTCTAGAAGTAGTCACTAGATCAACCATCAATCAATCTCTAATTCTTGTCAAACACTTAAACAGACAATGATAGATGGGATCCACGACTATAGGAATCATTCAGACCTACCATTTCACCTGAATTGTTTTCTTTTCCCATGCATAATGATTTATGCACTGGGAATTCCACTGAATCCTTTAAATTCTCAACCAATTACTAAAAATATACACAGCTACCTCACACAAAAAAACCTAGTGAAAGTCCAACTAACCCTCATCTATGATATCCTGGTGGTCCACAGCACAAAAAAAAAACACCCACAGTCCATTGGTCTTCACCTGAAGTTACAGTAGCTTTGCAGCTTTGTAAATCTAATTACCTCCAATGCACACTTCAGTTTATCTCTTTGCAGGTCATTATCTAAATTGACGACATATCATTAGAGCACTAGGTGGTGAAGTGGCCCTTTGTGCCATCAGACGTGCGAATGTTGCATGCGTGTCGATGTGTACGTGCGAGTGTGTTTACGTTCGCTCTATCTCCTAATAGGGCCCAAAGGGAGGGTGTAGTTTGGTAATTAATCCTCTGTAGGCCGTATAGGAATGGCTTCGTAACTGTTTTAAAGAGGGCGAGCGTAGAGCTGAACACGGCCTTTATGCAGTGAACGCAAACGTGCCTATCAGGAGACACAGAAGAGCCTCTTGTTGCCTGGATTGTGAGGAGCATTCATTAAGCGGCATTCTGAGGGAAAGCAGCTCAGAGTTTCGTTTGCTACATTCATTACATTAGAGAACGATCAAGAGAAAGACAAGAGCCATGCCAAACATTCATGCTCAGGGGTTTTTGGGGAGTAATAGAAGATAAAGCCGCCGAATGACTGAGAAATTGGGCGTTTCAGGTGTTTCCATCAGATTAGCATGAAATATGTAAATCACAGCTAATTAAACGTTTTACATATGTAAAGATATTCTCAATATTATATTGTTTGTGTTTGTTTTGGGGTGAGCTTTGCCCATAAAACTGAAAGAAGCCAGTAAACTTCATACACCCAGGCCAGTAGGTGTCAGTACACTGTAAAAAAAATAATATGATCACTCCGCTTGTTAAGTGTGACGTCACAAGAGAGAACGCCAGAGAGAAGCCAGTGTTGCCAGCTTAGCAACTTAGTCACTATATTTAGTGATTTTTCAGACCCTCCTAGCGACAAATTTTCAAAAAAATGACTAAATCTAGCACCTCTTTTTGGGGTTACTGGAGATTTTTATAGACTCTCATGTGTCCGTACTGTACCGCACCTACTCCTTTCAATAAGCCACGTGATTCCATCAGCCCGTCCCCTGCCTCAGAGCGCTCACAGGCGGCCCAGTCCTCACACGGCAGTCTCTTCCAGCAGATCATTCCTGTACGTACCGACAGCAAATGTTTTAGCATAGCGAGTGTGAGGTATTTCACTGGTGCAGTCAAACCGATCTGCTTCTCCTTTGTTGTAAATTTAGCTTGAATGTTTTTTTTTTCTTGTTCACAATCACAAAGATTTTAGTGACACCACTTACTGCAAATTCCCTACTGTTTTCAAACAATGCATTTATTTAAATTAACATGCATGTATAATAAGGTGGCATGGTGGCGCAGTGGGTAGCACTGTCACCTCACAGCAAGTAGTTTGCTGGTTCGAGGCTCGGCTGGGTCAGTTGGCATTTCTGAGTGGAGTTTGCATGTTCTTCCCGTGTTTGTGTAGGTTTTCTCAGAGTGCTATAGTTTCCCCCACAAGTCCAAAGACGTGATATAGCTGAATTGAATAAGCTAAATTGTCCGTAAATTGTAGTGTATGTGTGTGTGAATGAGAGTGTATAGGTGTTTCCCAGTTATGGGTAGCTGGAAGGGCATCCGTTGCATTAAACGTGCTGGATAAGTTGGTGGTTCATTCCGCTGTGGTGACCCCAGATTAATAAAGGGACTAAGCCGAAAAGAAAATGAATGAATGAATGCATATATAAAGCGTAATGCAAATATAAATACCCCTTTATTAACCATAGGCTGTTAAATAAACAGAAACTGTTGGACGTGATGACGTCATTAATATGCAAATTGAGGCATGACGTAATCAAGGAACATTTAGCAACTTTTCGAGCAGAGTTTAGCGCCTTTTCGTTGGAAAATGGTTCATTGGTTTTGTTGATACTAGGCAACACTGCATGAATCAGCTTCCAGGTCTGAGCGCTCTACCAAAATGAATGGGGAGACTCAACAAATGGTAATAATAAACATTTAAAAAGTGGTTTAATACTTTCGAAGATTACAATCGCAATATATATATACATGCCTAATATCCGATGGCCAGAAAGCGATACATTTTTTTTATAAATTGTTAAAATATTGGTGTCCAGAGACTGTCATGTAAACAATGATTTTATATAAATTTTTCTTTAATATGTGTCGTGACTAAAAGTGGTCAAAAACAAATATTTTCTTAATTCAAATGAGTAGCGGCTTGGACTTGGAAATGGTTTTCCATACGTCACGACTTAACAAGCGGATATGTCAAGGTAGTCATACGAAATATATTGTTATGTTTATGTAAGTAATTTTAATGTAAGATAAGTTGAAATGAGGGGCATCACGGTGGCTCAGTGGTTAGCACTGTCACCAACCAGCAAGAAGGTCGCTTGTTTGAGCCCCGGCTGGGTCAGAGGGCTTTTCTGTGTGAAGTTTGCATGTTCTCATGTGGATTTCATCCGGGTGCTCTGTTTTCCCCCACAGTCCGAAGATATGCGGTACAGGTGAATTGAGTAAACTAAATTGGAAATGAATGAGTGTGTACGGGTGTTTCCCAGTACTGGGTTGCAGCTGGAAGGGCATTCGCTGTGTAAATGTGTAAACCACCAACTTATCCAGCACATGTTTTATGCAGCAGATGCCCTTCCAGCTGCAACCCATTGAAATGATAATACTAAATTCAAAACATTACAAATAAAACTATAACAGGATCTCTATGATGCGAATACAAAAACACATTGATTATTCAAACTGACAAAACTAGTGAGATCAATTCTACAACTATTGATAAAGGACTACATTTAAATTATTTGAAACGCTCAGAAGACCTAGATTTACCCAGAAACCAAACACAGTCCAGCCAAATAACGATACATGGGAATGAACAGCAATGAAACTATCACAGATCAAATCTGAACCGAACAAAATACCAGAAAACCATCCATACAATAACTCAAAAAAATAAATAATAACCACTGATCACAACCAAGCCTCACTTTTTTTTTATTTAACAAACCCTGAATATGGGAGTAAAACGATTGCTGTCCTCCAAGCCAACTGGCCCAAATGACTCAGTATATCATGTAGAGAGATAAAGGCTTCGTGTCAGTCGCACTCTTCAAAAAACAAAACCACTATGGTGTTGGCGCTGAGCAGCATTCCCACTTTGAGGTTGTTTTTCGCTCGCTGCCTTATGCAACCCCATGCCAAGCAACCCTACGGGACCTACGGCATGAACTACAACTACTGCTGTTACAATCCCATCAGGCTTGGCTGGGATTTGCACACCGTCATTCAGGAATTTCAAAGCGTCCCGAGCCATTAGATTAAATTTCACCTCGTGTAGAATTTTTTTGTGAGGGACAAGCACGGACGCCTGTCACCACCGGTGTGTTTATTGGTAATCACAAGGACGAATCGCAGTCCTCGTGTCCACCGAGAGGTCCACGGGCAATAACACTCTTGCCTGACAGAAAGACAGCTAGATTAGAGCGAGTGACAGGCAAACAGACAGAGATCAAGCCTCCGTCATCTGGCTATGTTTTTCTCAGGTCAGTAAAGCTAATTTAATTCCCTCGGTCCTCCACCAAAAGGCAAGTGCCACTCAGGAGAAGTGGGAAAGATGGAGGAGAGAGAAAGAGGGCACTGAATAATTATGAATCAAGGGAGCTTAACCTTCTGGGGAGTTAATTTGAAGAGTGGCAGTGATGGGTAGTTTGAGTGTGTGTGTGAAAGAGAGACAGCTTATTTCCCTGGGGTGTCCCTATAGCCTTTTGTGTGCGCGAGTATGAAGAGATCAGAGCGCACGGCAATATTAAGTCTGTTAGCAACCATATGACGAACTGACCCCGGCAACCTGCCCTGGCGACCGCACCTGCCATCATCATGGCTAATTTGTTAAACAAATCAATAGCGCTCTATTGGCCCATTCGCGCCCGCCTGCTTTCCTTTTTTTTCTTTTTTCTCTGTTCTGGCCAACGCAGTATCAAGTGCCAGTCAGTCTGCCGAGAGCAATCCACAGGTTCGGTTTCAAGCAAATGCAAAAACCACATTCGGCTGGCTGTAACTTATTTAAAGCAAATCGTTGCAGCTTTTTCTGATATCATATTTGCAGACAATACAGGTTTGAGGGCAGAGAATGTGCCTTTAGAAACTTGTTTTATGAACAGGATGAAGTAAATGATGTTATAATTATAGATGTCTGCATTTGTTTGAGTTGGAGTCGCAGATGCATTTCTTGGAGTGCTTTCAATGACATTTGCATCTGCATTTTTTTTCACAGTTAAATGGCAGCTGTAAAAGGAAATGACTAATCATGAGTTAGTCGTAAACCTTCTAATTACCATAATTATCAAATCATTTTACTATAATTTACAAAAGACACCCACTCAAAAGTCATTCAGCATATAATGTTTAAATAAACAAATAAATGAATAAATAAATAATATATAAACAATATATAAATAATATATAAATAAACAAATTGTATATGAATAATACATATAAATAAATAAATAAATAAATAAATGAATAATATATATATATATATAAATATAAACAAATAAATAAATAAATAAATAATATATAAATAAATGAATAATATATATATATATATATATATATATATATATATATATATATATATATATATATATATATATAAACAAATAAATAAATATATAAACAAACAAACAAATAAATAATTAAATAAACAAATAAATAAATAATAAATAAATAAATACTGTTGTTTTAAGAATAGATTTATGAATTAAAGTATTCATTTTCAAGATCACTGTTCAGCCCCAACATAATAAAAGAATTGTCATTATTCTTCAAACCACTAAGTTTTACTTATTATTCAGCATTTTTTAGTATGCTGTTTTGTTTTTAGATATTTCAAAACTAAAGGAAAATTGAGCATTATTTCACCCATACTTTGACATTTGACCATTGCATTTAACATGTTATTTATGTATATAACATTTTTTTTGTGTGGAAATTTTACTAATTTAGTAATAAAAAATACCAATTCATTGTTTTAACATTAGCTTTTAAAGCTGCAATCAAAACAACATTTTATTTATTTATTTTTTACCAATGGTTATTAAACTGTATTATTATTATTTCAAGGACCCCTTTTTCGATTATGCATACATGAATGAACACTTTATTTTATTTCGAAAATCCTACACTACCAGTCAAAAGTTTGGGGTCACTTTTTATTTTCCTGTTTCTTTTTTAAGAAATTCTGTTCATCAAGGTAGCATTTATTAAATGTATAAAAAAAGTTAAATTGTTAAATATTTATTAAAATTTGAAATAACTGCTTTCTTCTTGTAAGTAGTTTCAAATAAATGATTATTTCAGTCGTTATTGTTTTTATTACTATTACATTAATAATAATAATAATAATAATAATAATAATAATAATAATAATAATAATAATAATAATAATAATTATTATTATTATTATTATTATTATTATTATTATTATTATTATTATTATTATTATTAGAGTGATTTCTGAAGGATCATGTGACTAAAGACTGGAATCATGTGGATAATGGAAGAATGGAATAAAATCACTGGAATAAATTATTAAATTAAATTATAAACTTCTTTTGAACAGTTATTTTATAGTGAAATAACATTTTTACAATTTGCACTGTATTTTTGATCAAATAAATGCAGTCTTGGTGAGCAGGATAGGCTTATTTTAAAACATTTAAAAATCCCACTGACCCCACTGAATGTTTGACCGATGTATGTTTGTTTGCTAGAAAATATTGTCTAAAATATCAGCAATTCAATTTGTGAGATTTTTGTGAGAAATATTAAGAATGAAAATTGCAGGCTTTCTTTTCATAACCTAATAATAATAGAGTCCAAATGTATTTACTTTCATCATCTCTGTGCCCCTAAAACATTTGCTGCTACTTGGAAAAAAAAAAGAAAAGAAAAAAAAATCAAGCCCCTTCGATCCAGGTCTAGTCTGGTGACACATCTGGTGCTACACCTCAGTCAGAGCGGATAAATCAGAATGTATTTCTCCTCTCTTTTTTTCCACCACACTCTCTCCCGCAAATTCAATCACATTCCTCTGATCTGCCACAAAGATCAAATTAGGGCAGAAAGTCGCTTTGGGGAGAGAAGGAGGGATGGAGCTGAACAGAAAGGCAGAGATGAGAAGGAAAGAAAGGGGGGAGAAGGATGAGACGAGACAGATGGGAACGCCGAAAGAGAGAAAGAAAGTACTAGAACCAAAAGCTAGGAAAGACACACATATAGTAAAAACTATGTGATAAAACTAGCGAGGGTCAGTTCACCTTATGGTTGGACCACAGCTCTAGGCTTGGTCATTACTGAAGCGAGTTTTTTTCATTTAATGTGGCATTGGGCTCCAGCACGTCTCATGGTGGTGTGTGGTGCTGCGCGGGCTGGGAAAGGGGGACGTGTGCATGGCAGGAGGGAGCAGAGCAGAGGCCCTGCTGGGACACTCTAGCAGTCTGGTCAGGGCCCTGTGGCAGCCCACATCTGCTTCCAGTTTGGCACAAACCCAGCTTAAAGGAGAGCCCGCTCTGCCAAGGGGAATCACAGGCCTTTGATTGTGCAGCTCTTTTTGACTCCGTCTAATTGTCATCTCTCATTATACAGTCAAAAGGTGCAAAGATGGAGCAGAATGATGCGAGGCAGCAATGTTTTAGAAATCCAGGAAAAGGGAGGGCACTGTGCTAAAAGAAAGAAGGAGAGCCTGAAGATAGAATGATAGAGAAATGACAGGAAACATATAACTGATGGATTGATAGATAGATATAAACAATAAACAATAGAAAGATGTATGGATGGATGGACTGGTTAATATCAAATGAATGAATAGATAGGCGCAGTATTTAGTGCTGTTGCCTCACAGCTAGTAGGTCCCTGGTTCGAACCTCGGCTGGGTCAGATGGGGTGTCTGTGTGGAGTTTGCATGTTCTTCCTGCGTTCGCGTGTGTTTCCTCCAGGTGCTCCGGTTTCCCACACAGTCCAAAGACATGTGGCCCAGGTGAAATGGGTAAGCTAAATTGTCCGTAGTGAGTGTGAATGAGTGTGTATGGATGTTTCCCAGAGATGGGTAGCAGCTGGAAGGGCATCCGCTGCTTAAAATATATGCTGGATAAGTTGGCGGTTCATTCCGCTGTGGTGACCCCAGATTAATAAAGGGACTAAGCCGAAATGAAAAGGAATGAATGAATGAATAAATGAATGAATAGACAGACAGACAGACAGACAGACAGACAGACAGACAGACAGACAGACAGACAGACAGACAGACAGACAGACAGACAGACAGATAGATAGATAGATAGATAGATAGATAGATAGATAGATAGATAGATAGATAGATAGATAGATAGATAGATAGATAGATAGATAGATAGATAGATAGATAGATAGATAGATAGATGATTGAATAAATTAATAAATGAATGAATGAACAGATAGATTGAAAGATGGATGGATAGACTGAATGAATGAATGAATGAATGAATGAATGAATGAATGAATGAATGAATGAATGAATGAGATAGATAGATGGATGATGCATGGATGGATGGATGCATGGATGGATAGACTGAATGATGACAAATGAATGAATGAATAAATGAATGTATGAATGAATGGATGAACGAATGGATGAACAGATAGATGAATGGATGGATGGATGGATGCATGGATGGATAGATGGGGGGATGGATAGACTGAATGATGACAAATGAATGAATGAATGAATGAATGAAAAGATGGATGGATGGATGGATGGATAGATGATTGAATAAATTAATAAATGAATGAATGAACATATAGATGGAAAGATGGATGGATAGACTGAATGATGACTAATGAATGAATGAATGAATGAATGAATGAATGAGATAGATAGATGAATGATGCATGGATGGATGGATGCATGGATGGATAGACTGAATGATGACAAATGAATGAATGAATGAACAGATGAATGGATAGATGGATGGATAGACTAAATGATGACAAATGAATGAATGAATAAATGAATGTATGAATGAATGGATGAACGAATGGATGAACAGATAGATGGATGGATGGATACATGGATGGATAGATGGAGGGATGGATAGACTGAATGATGACAAATGAATGAATGAATGAATGAATGAATGAATGAATGAATGAATGAATGAATGAATGAAAAGATGGATGGATGGATGGATGGATGGATAGATAGATAGATAGATAGATAGATAGATAGATAGATAGATAGATAGATAGATAGATAGATAGATAGATAGATAGATAGATAGATAGATAGATAGATAGATAGATAGAACTAGTGAACGAGAGCCTGAGAATTAGTGGAAGCTCCTCGTAAATTGTGGAAAACATCATCGGGATGAATTATACTGGGAGTGGTAAAGTTTCTACCAGTAGCGATTGCCGGAATGACTGAGAATCAAAACAATATGTTTACAGCATTTGAAGGACAAACGGGCCTGTCATAAAGTCTTCTTTTGACAGCATGTATATTCTCATGACGCACTATGCGGATTACATTGGCTTTTAACACCCAAGTATGCAAGAATCATTTCCCAACAACCAAGAAAATGAAATAAACCCATGAAGCCACTTAACATCAGAACAGACGATGTCTATTAACCCATCTTCTTCTTCTTTTTTTTTTTGCAGCTCCTCCAAAGCGTTCTCACTCTATTCCTTCACAGTCAATTTTAACCATATTCCCAACAGCATCCCACCACAATAAATCACTGTCACCTACATCTGATATCCGTTTTGAATTATTCTCCATTGGAACAGACAACGCTACGAAGATATAAGAGCCTAAATTGGATAAGAAAAGGAAGAATCTCTGGCTCCATATGAGACCCCCTTTGTTTTGGCCCCCATGGCTCTGCGGTTTCTCCTTACTCTTCTTAAACTCTTAATTTATTATGCTGTAATCGCAATACAAAGGAGCCACATTGAGTCGAGTGCTTCTGAAAAGCCTCCTCAGGTGTTTGTGAAAGTCTACGTGCTCACAGCTTAATGAGCCCAAAGGTTGGCTCTCACCTCAAGGTGTTAAAATAACCATCAACACAGAAGCCTTCAATTACAGCCGGGTAATCCCTCCAGCGATGGCAGGTATGTATCAGGTGAGAACAGGTTAAGTCACACACACACGCACACACACACCTCTGACAGGCAAGGGTGTTGCCCTTCTTTGATGTGTAGCCAGTTTGTTTGAGAAACACACTTGAGCTGCTGTGACGTGCCCGAAAGATCACCCCACACATGATACGGACCTTGTCTGCACCACCTTGACATCCTGGGAATCTTGAACACACACACACACACAGACACGCGTGCACATTGTGACACACACTGCTGATCATCTGCCAGCTTTGACCAGTATTACCAATATGTGTGACTGTTTACAAAAACAATATGTGCATACTGTTTCTGTGCAATGACGTATGATGATACCACAACAAAGGCAGATATTATTTCTTCAAGCATGGCACTTGTGCTTTTTTATGAAAATAAAGAGTAAGGGTTTATTCTCCATCCTTTGCAACTAATCGTTGATTTTGAAGTGTATATTAACTAGCAGTCATTAGAGTATTAGATTTACTCTGTTACTAATGATTTACAATTGATATAAGAATATTGAATAACAAAATATATAATAGTTATGTGTGTAATTATTAATTATAGTGTGCTATTAATTCAGCCACATTACTATTATTATTACTATTACTAATAATAATATATAACCACAACAACAACAATAATAATAATGATAATAATAATAACAAAATAATAATAACATAATGACATACATAAACACAAAATATAATTACTTGATAATTAAGGGCCCATGTATGTAGTTATGTATTATTATTATTATTATTATTATTATTATTAATATTAATAATAATAATAATAATAATAATAATAATAATAATAATAAAAATAATAATAATTAATAAAAATGTGTATTATTTTGATTATGAAAATAATTATCAGTAATAATAATAATAATAATAATAATAATAATAATAATAATAATAATAACAATAATAATAAAATAAATGATGATGATCATGATGATACAATTATTATTATTATTATTATTATTATTATTATTATTACTATTATTATTATATTACTATTATTAATGATGATGATGATGATGATGATGATGATGATGATGATGATGGTGTTAATATTAATAATAATAATAATAATAATAATAATAATAATAATAATAATAATAACATTAATGATCATGATGATAATAATAATGACAATAATAATAATAATGATCATGATAATAAATTATTAGTATTAATAATAATAATAATAATAATAATAATAATAAATATTAATAATAATAATGATGAGGATGATAATAATAATAATAATAATAATAATAATAATAATAATAATAATAATAATAATAAAAATAATAATAATAATAATACAATTTATAATAATAACAAAGAGGAAGATGATGATGATGATGATGATGATGATATAATATCAATAATAATAATGATGATGATGATGATGATGATGATGATGATGATGATGGTGGTGGTGGTGGTGATAAAATAAAGTAAAATAAATAATAATAATTATTATGATGATCATGATGATAAAATTATTATTTTAAAATAATAATAATAATAATAATAATAATAATAATAATGATGATGATGATGATGATGAAATAAAATAAATAATAATAATGATAATGATCATGATGATAAAATTATTTTTATTTATTAATAATAATAATAATAATAATAATAATAATAATAATAATAATAATAATAATGATGTTAAAGATGATGATGATAAAATATTTTTTTCAATAATAATAATAATAATAATAATAATAATAATAATAATAATAATAATAATAATAATAATAATAATAATAATAATAATAATAACATTAATAATAGTAATAATAATAATAATAGTAATATTAGTAATAATAATAATGTTCTGGCTGAATTACTAGTATATTTATATTCAAAACTACACACATAATACAGTATATCATTTGTTGTGATATCCTAAAATCAAGTCTAGCTCTGCAACTAGGGGAACTCAAAATTAATTTTAAAGATTAATTAAAGCCAAAGTCTTGCAGTAAAAGCACAGTACAAATTCATAAAAATGCAAAACGAAAAAAAAAAAACTGTTGTTTTTATCCACCCCTGCAATTCATAGCAGACAGGAGCCATCGCTCTAATCTCCTTTCAGGTTGGTTGCAAAGAGCACATTGCGTTTTTTCCCCTCCTCTCTCTGCCTCTCTGTTTGTCAAGCGTGCCATCAGATTAGCCCGCGCTCTAGTTTCACTGCTAATTGTGCTCGTCCACTTAAAAAGCTGACAGACTCTCGAGTGTGGAAAATCGCAGGCCTTGGGTGGCTTACGCTCATCCATCATCAGCAAATAGATCCCTCACAAGAGCTGCACACCATCACTATTAGCACGCGCCACACCATCACTATTAACCTGCCGTGTGCTCCCATCAGCTAGCGCTCAAACACGACTAGCGCTGCCTGTGTAGGAGACTCAGATGTGAACACTCTTAAAAATATAGGTTCTTCAATGACATCAATGGTTCCATTCCACCTTTAACAGCCATGAAACACTGTTATTCCACAAAAGGTTATTTACAGTACTTTTAGATTATTAAACTGTTCTTAAAGGGACATTTCACACAAAAATGTAAATTCTGTAATAGTTTACTCACCCTTCACTTGTTAAAAAAACTATTTGAGTTCAAGTAACAATTCACACCATGTACTACTGGCTTATTACCTGCCTAGTATTAAGATATGAACTGTTTATTAGCAGTTATAAGGTATTATTTTATTCTGCATGCCTAATCTAACCAAACTACTACTTCAATAACTATGAATACGCAGCTAAATGGGAGTCTATTGAGCTAAAAGTATTAGTTAATGGTTTGTTAATAGCGTGAATTGTACATTAAAATAAAGTGTGACTGAGTTTTAGTTTAGTTTCAACTTTACTGTCCGTTCTGCTAGGCACAGAAAGGAAATTTGTCTTTAACACTGGATTTAAGACAACAACTGCTTACGTACAACCATACAACAATCACACAATACCATCAAACACTCATCGACAACAACATAAGTTAAAAACTTAAAAACCAAATTCACCCCATACATATAACTGCAGATCATTCTTAACAACCACCCTATTCACTACAAACAGTGATCCGATTTAAGACAACAACTGCGATTGGGATAAATGACTATTTATAAGCATTTCTTCTGGCTTTAGGAACTCTAAACCTGGGTCCTGGTGGTAACACTTCAAAGGTGAGTGAAAACTACTCAACTTGCGGAGGAGACTTCTTGCCTCCTTAAAAACAGCCTCTACATGATCAAAATTCTGTTTATTGTCAATAATTGTGCCTAAATACCTTTGACCTGCTCTACTGTTTGTCCATTTATGATGACTGGTTTATAAAGTCTAGTATCTGCTACTCTTGTTTGACTCCCCAGACATAGCTCTTTTGTTTTTATAATATTAAGATGTAATGAACTTTTGTCAAACTAGTCTGTGATACTATTAATATATTTAAAACATAAGGAGCTTCATATCTTCCTGACAGGAAACCAATGCCAGATCATCTGCAAATTTTATAAGAGCGAGATTAACATCATTATTTCCCTACAGTTCATTAATCTACACAAAAGAATATATATATATATATATATATATATATATATATATATATATATATATATATATATATATATATATATATATATATATATATATATATATATATATATATATATATATATATATATATATATATATATATATATATACACACACACACACACACACACACACATATATATATATATATATATATATATATATATATATATATATATATATATATATATATATATATATATATATAAATTCTGGGACACATTGAGTATTTTGTCCTACTGTAAGTCGATGGGTCCCAGCAACCAGCATTGTTCACATTATCTTCAATAAAGAAATAAACTTTAAAATCACATAACTGAAAGTAAATGATAAGGTCATTTTCATTTTTGGGTGAACTATTCCTTTAACACTATGAAAAACATGGTTCTTTGAAGTTCTCCTATAGGTTTTTCACTAAAAGGTTCTTTCGGGAACCCTAAAAATGTTCCTCTATGTAAAAACCCTTTTCCTTGCACCTTGATTTTCTATTTACTTAATTTCAAGTGGAGATGTATGTGCAGTGCTCAGCATAATTGAGTAAACCCCAATTTGAAAATGAATATTTTTATTCATTTCTCAGTGAATATAGGCAATGTATTTTAGTGCATGTAAACAAAACAGATTTATTAAACACATTTATTTATTAAAATAATATTTTAGTCACCAAACATAGAAATTGAAAGATAATACAATTAAATTCAAGCCAAATATTGAAAAAAAAAAAAAAAAAAAAAAGACAACCTACAAAATTCAACAAAATTTTTCCATATTTTTTGCTTCTCTTGATTTTTCCTCTTTTTTAAATTTGTATTTAATATTTTTCTATAACATAAATTTGGGTGTACTAGTTTTTGGACCGTTATCGTAAGTTATTTTGTTAGATAAGCTCCAGATTTGATTTCAGCACTGAATAATCTAATGCGTATGCACAATTATAATATTGTACAGCTTCCTAATAAAAATATGAACTTAAAAGATACATTTGTGAGGGGTGTACTTATACATGCTGAGCACTGTGTGTGAAAGAATGAGAAACTAACAACAAATTGTAACATTTCCAATGTTTGGAGATTTGAAAATAAAGCAAGACTTGAAGATGTTTCACGGCTTTAACAATTTGTTGCTTAAACAAGAAAAGGAGAACGAAAAAATAAAGCATTTCTTCAAGAGGCCATGTTTTTTTTGTCTGTCTGTGAGACGTGTTGCTGTACATCCTAGCGGAGGTTCAGCTTCCCGTTTCCGCCTCTGAAATACAATACAACTATAATTTCATATTTCACAATGACAGAAAACCACGGCAAGGATTTTTAATTAAAAACCGAATGAGTGAAATGAAAGTAGGAGGAGAGACAATAAAAGCAGGAATGTGCGCATCCGCCGACAGATTCTCAGCATTTTTTTTTTTATTTAAGACCCGCGCCTGTGCGCTAACAGCATTAATGACATTATAAAGAATTATGAGCAGAAATCGAATTTGCTTCGCCACTTGAGCGCCACTAAAATGCCAAACAATAAACTACCAGATTGCAAATTAGATCAGTAAAAATATCAAACACATTGCGGTGGTGGGGGAGAGAGAGAAAAGGGAGAGGGAGGAGAGAGAAAAAAAAAATCCATAATTGTGTTTAGCGTCTGGACCCCAGGGAGCGCAGACACTAAAGATCATCAGGGCCCGGCGCGCAAGCCTGCCATTGACAGTGTGCTAAAAATCGACAGGCTAACTAAATAAACACTGCAGGCTCCATTAAATATTCAACAGCTGAGATTTGACTAAATCGCCTGTGTTTCGCTTCTGCGCGTCCCCCTTTGGAATCGCTACTCTCTCCTGTTTTGCCTCTCTCTCTCTCTCCGTCTCCTGCGCTCTCTACTCATCACCCCATCTTTTTTCCTTCCCTGACTCTTGACAGCAATAAATGATGTGGAGCCTGAGGGCCTGACTCCGAGGGGAGAGAGCCGAGGCCTCAGCCTGCTCAGAAAAAGCAATAGAGGAGAAACAGCCAATGACCAATGCTCATCACGCCAGCGCTGAGGCGAAGATCAGTGACATTAAATAAAGGCTCCGAACACCTCCCGCTACCAAGATGGAGGACCTGTCATGGGCGCACACATCCACAAAATCTACCCAGCGTGCAACTCGGTGCAAGCAAGACTGGATGGATGCGCGGCGTCAAAGAAACCGGGAACCATTTTGGCAAAGCTGATGTTTATGATGGCTGCCATACAAGGTCTTATATTCGGGGTTAAACAAACAGATTAGTTAACCATATGAGAAAACGTATGTGGTCATACCAGCTGTGATTGGCTGGGCTCAGAGAATGTGAACAAAATATAGTGATGATGAATTTACTCCCTACTCAAAAGCTGTGGCCCAGTGGAGAGGCTGCATCCTTTAAAGGCTGATCGTGTCACTGTAGCGATTCAAAGCTGACCCTAATCAATGTTGCCAGATTGGGTGAATTTTATTATTTTGATTTTATTTCATTTTATTGTTTTGAAAGTTTAAAAAGTGCCAAATGGCTTGGGTGGGTTTAGGATAAGTTTGTCAGTCTTATAGATCTGATGGCTCTTTCACACACCTGGCAACACTGGACTGAATTTGAATTTATTCTGCTTTCTTTTCTTGGGCAAATGAAGGCAACCAATGGATCCTTGGCACTTCAGACTATTCTAAGATAGTCTTCACTAAACCCCAGAGGTTTTTGAATGCTTTTGTTTGTTTGTTTTTTAAAGAAAAAAATATCCAAATAGCATTTTGCATGTACATACTGCATGTTGCATGTAAAATGTACAGACTGATGTTCATTATTTCATATGATGCAGATTCAGAATTGATTAATAGTTTAATTAATAGTACAATTTAATGAAGTTATAGCTAATGCTAGGTTTTGTATACACACGGTTTTATATTTTTAAGATGAGTTAGATGTGTCTTTGATTTCAACATTGTTGTCAAGTCATGGACAAGAAGCTTCAGACTACACGTTCCTTCCTGACAATCATTGTATGGTGTTTTTAACAATATGTGTAATATTGCTGAAAATTAAGGATTGATGACTGACTTCCTGAAACTAGAGTGCAAACGGACAATGGCTCTTAAAGTGGCTTGTTTTATATGGTCTGTCTTGTCAGAAAACCCCCCCAAAAAGAGAGGTGTGCCCACTGTTTGGCTTTTAAACTAACCAATCATCTTTCTTTTATTTCATCATGTTTAAAAGCTGGAAGAGCTTCTGTGCTCTCATTGGTCATTCTCTCAGGTGGAGAAGAGCTTGTAAATGAGGAATTAATATCGAAAAATGAAATAAAATAAAATAAAACAATTATATAAAATAAAAAAAGAAAATAAAATAAAAAGAAAAAATTAAATAAAAAATAAATTAAATTAAATAAAAAATAAAATTAAAAATTTTATTAAATTAAATAAAAAATAAAATAAAAATTTTATAAAATAAAATAAAATGAAGTAAAATAAAATAAAATTACATGTTATTTTATTTTAAGGTTCAATTCTCACCATAAAAAGCATTAACTAGCTCAATATACTTCTAATTTGCTGCTTACTAATAGTCAGTAAAGTAGTTATAAGCAGTTTTATGGAGTTTTAAGGAGTCAGTTTTGTATTTTTGTTTTATTTATTTATTTATTTATTTATTTATTTATTTATTTATTTATTTATTTACTTACTTAAATGATCCAAAAAAATTATTAGGCCATTGAATGAGAAGTGGCCAGACTGAATTTACAGACTTTTTTTTTTTGCTATTTCTGTGCAGAATTTTGTAAATAAACAAACAAACAAACAAACAAACAAACAAACAAACAAACAAACAAACAAACAAACAAACAAATAAATAAATAAATAAATAAATAAATAAATAAATAAATAAATAAATAAATAAATAAATAAATAAATAAATAAATCAGCAGATTTATGTGGAATAATTTTGGGAGTATAGTAACTAAAACCTAACCATGAAAAACAAATGATAATTTTTCACTTTTATTTAGGATTTACAGTGCAAATCCAATTAGATCCATTGTTTGGTAAACAAAGCAAGTCTCTCATCCTGTATAGTGTATCTACTAAAAGGCAGAAATGATTACGTTACAAACTGCATTGCACATTAATCATATAAACATTTTCATATTTGTCAATGATATTATTGGAATTAACATAAAAACTGAATAAATATACATATATTCACATTTATATAAGTGAATTAAAAGACTTGTGTGTACTGATTTCGTGTGGGCCTATAGTCTATTACCTTTATGATTTGGTGAAGAATACGATTGCATAATGGGATGCTAACCTGCACTGGATAAAGTGTTATTAAAGAAAGAAAGTACACAGACAGTCCAACTCTCTCAAAAAGTACACAAAACATCCACATACTGTACTCTGACTGAGTTTCCTCTAATACATCAGAATTTCATCAGCTACCACATCAGAATGTTAATGGCACCATATGATCTCCATGGACATTGAAGGTCATTGCGACCACTCGAAGCCCATCACTTTGCATGCATTATAATCCCATCAGCATCCAGACACGGAGGGTCCAGCTCGAGGGGCAATCTCCTGCTATCCCAGCATTCACCTGCCGCCCACGCCGTTATATCTCCGTATATTTCTAGAGGGATCGATCAGGACAGATGACGGCATGAGCTGAAGCCGTTAATCTGAACTGAAAACCAAACTCCTCCAGGTTTCTGCTCCTCTGTCTGTGCTCATCTGCTCCCGTGAGAGCGGAGAAGCACTTATGCAAATGAGCAGTGACAGCGTTATTGTGGAAGGAATATCAATGGAGTAATTACAGCACAGCCAGCACTCGTTTCCCCAACACCCCTGCCCGATTTCATCTCGCCGCCCAGCTATGGCTCTCCCTAAGGGGGGAAGGAGGAGACGCCAGCCACGCTCTCTGGATCCAAAGCTAATAATGGAGGCACAGGTACAGGCACTGAGGGAGTCAGCCTGGGGGTGCTGAGACGCAGACGAGGCTAAACGTGGCCCGAGGTCCCAATGAGGGATCGCAACATGAATCTAATGATTAATGTGCAGTGAGCTGTATTTAACAGCTCCAAATAGGAAACTGTGGATTTGTTTTGATTTTTTTGTATGTAGAAATGTAACCTCCAGTGGATTGAGGTGGTGAGGTTTTGGGACAACTCAATAGGGCATGCTATTGACTGATATACACTCAATGATTAACAATGTGATTGTAAACATTAGTGATTTCTTTTGCATTTGGTCTTTATGGTTAATTATACGGTTATTTAACTTGTAATTAACTAGCCATTGTCTAACACTAATTAAAAGTTTATCATTTCAAAACACAAATAACTCTTTAACAGAATTAAATGTCAATTTTAGCAAACCTCGAACTTAACGCCAACTTAACTAAATAAATACAATATGAAAATAGAGGTGGCATAAAGGCTCAGTGGTTAGCACTGTCGCCTCAGAGCAATAAGGTCGCTGGTTCGAGTCCCGACTGGGCCAGTTGGCATTTCTGTGTGGAGTTTGCATGTTCTCCCCGTGTTGCCGTGGGTTTCCTCCGGGTGCTCCAGTTTTCCACACAGTCTAAAGACTTGCGCTATTGACCATTTTGAAGGATGCAAACAAAAACAATGATCCCAATGTATTTAATTTTTTACATTTTCAATTTCTATAGCTTCTGAGAATCTAAAAAGGTCCACATATTGATAAATAATGTTATGTTTGAATTGCCTCATGTTACCGTTATGAAATAGTTTGATAACAAGCAGGACATGTTTTTGGGCCAATGACATGACCCCTTTGAAATGGTTTATAGGTGAATTGGGTAATATAAATTGGCCATAGTGTATGAGTGTCTGTGAATGTGAGAGTGTATGGTGTTTCCCAGTACTGGGTAGCGACTGGAAGGGCATACGCTGCATAAAAACATATGCTGGATACGTTGGCGGTTCATTCCGCTGTGGCGACCCCTAATAAATAAGGAACTAAGCTGAAGAAAAATGAATGAATGAATGAAAATATGCAGTGATGGATGTCTTTGTGGCATTTAAATTTTTTCCACTATGGTACATCTCACGGTTTCATTGACATACTGTAAAGAGAGACCACGAATCATCTTACAAGTCAATATTCTTTAAATAAATCAAGGAATCAGGCAATAACCCTCATTTTCAATCACACAATTAATAAAACATCTAAAGGTGCTTTATTGTAACCATCAGTCATTTAACAAAAATAAAATGCTATAAATGACAATATTTCATTTCAAACTAGAAAAAATATTATGTGAGATTATATATATATATACACATACACACACACATGCACACACTACCGGTTTTGGTAGTGTTTGGGGTCATTTTTTTATTTATTATTAATTTTATTTAACAATTTAAATAAAATTATTCTGTTCATCAAGGTGACATTTATTAAATGTAAAAAAAGAAATGTTAAAATAAATTATTAAATACTTATTTATTAAATATTTATTTATTACTTCTTGTATGTAGTTTCAAATTAAATTATTACTCCAGTCATTATTGCTTTTATGACTATTACCATTAATAATAATAATAATAATAATAATAATAATAATAATAATAATAATAACAATAATAATAATAATAATAATAATAATAATAATAACAATAATAATAATAATAATAATAATAATAATAATAATAATAATAATAATAATAATAATAATAATAATAATAATAATAATAACAATAATAAATAATATTAGAGTGATTTCTGAAGGATCATGTGACTCTGAAGACTGGAGTAATGAAGCTGAAAATTTATAATTAAAATCACTGGAATAAATTATTAAATTAAATGACAAACTACTTCTGAACAGTTATTTTATAGTGCATTAACATTTCACAAGTTTACAATTTTTATTGTATTTTTGATTAAATAAATGCAGCCTTTAAAAATTCTACTGACCCCAAACTTTTGACCAGTAGTACACACACACACACACACACACACACACACACACACGCACACACATACATGATATGCAATTCAATTTTCCCAAGAGTGTTGATACAAGAGCAGAACTGAAAGTGTCACATTGGTCTGAGTGAATTACATCCAACATAAGAGTTGAACTTCAAGGGCCAGAAAAAAAAAGATCTCTGTAACTACCCATGAAATGTCAAAGCGTATCTGAGCCTGAAAATATACAGCTCAAAGCAAGATTTACTTTAGCCTGAAAGAGAATATAACAGGGTGTAGATCTTAGCATACTTATGCTTGCTTACAGGATTAGCGTTCATCAGTGAATCTAAGGTGATTTACTCTGACAGGCTCTGGAAACAAGTTGGCGATTGTCCAATGAGCAAACACTTTTGGCATGTAAGAGTTGTCTAATTTAATGCTCAAATTTGTCTCTTTGTGCTTAGGGAAAGCACTCCTAGCCCCATTAATCCATGTGAAACAACAGTCATGCACGCCTGAAGAGCAGTAATCTTTCATCCTCACCATCTATTCACAGGTGAAGGATGGGTACGGCTATAAATAACGAGGGGGAGATGATCATAGAGGAAGAACGGATCAAGGCGAAAGCTGGGAAACGGGACCAGAAAAAGCAAAGGAGAGAAAACTAAGGGGAAAGAGGGGATTGCTTCAAAGCCGCCACATTCCTTAATACCCCCCTTAGGCTGAGCATTAACACGGCCACGGCTGGAATGATCCTGCTGTCAAAGGCACACCATCACTAAAACCGCTACGCAAGGTAAAGCTTAACGAAAACAAAACACTTTGTGAACAATTTATTCTCAGGGAAAGCTTAACGAAAGTGTTCAAAGTCAAAAGTTACAAAACAATGCTAAATCTACCAGACGAGTCGCATATGAATATTTAAAAACACTTGATTCTCATGTAAAGCTTAGCCAAGAGTAACAGAATGTCATGTCACAAACTAAACAAAGGTGTTCAAAGTCAAAAGTTACAAAATAAGGCTAAAGTTAACAGGTGTGACGTGAAATATCTTCGTAACATTTGATTCTAGTGTAAAGCTAATTAAAAATTGTCAAAAATTACAATGCAATGTAATAGTTACCAAGTGTGTTGCAACAAAAACATTACAAATTTGTAAACAAAAGATTCTCAGGTAAACTAAACTAAACTAAAATGTCCAAAGCCAAAAGTTACAGAACAGTGGCAAGATTAGCAAGCATGTCACAATGTACCAGGAGTGCCACACACACACAAAACTCTGAAAACACTTTGCAAACACTTGATTCTCAGGTTTACACAAACATTCAAAGTAAAAAAGTCACAAAACAATGCCAAAGTTAGAAGGCAAGCTTCAAAAACACATCTAAAACACTCTGCAAACACTTGATTCTCAGGTAAAGCTGAGCATAAGTGTTCAAAGGCAATATACGAGGCACGTCACAAAAAAATAAGAGGAAAAAACTATGAATTAATAAATGTGCGGGAGATCAGAAGACATCTTCGGAGGGCATAAGGAGTGGAGTAGGGGTCAAGCCCAAGACCCCGAGCGCATTCTGTTACTGCACCGCACTGGCGATGTCCAAACACCTCATAGATCAGAGCGCACTTATCCCCACACTTATCTCACCAGCAATAACTCCCAATTAAAACTGGGAGAGAGTAAAACAGATGAAGTGAGAGACAGGAACCAGAGGTTTCTGAGGCCGTTCGGCCCTTCCGTCCACGCCAGCCTCTTCATACACACATGTTCGCACTCCAAGTGGACAGCCAAAACAAATCGTTCGTGACCCCGCTGGCATATAAATTCTGATTATAGGGGTGAAATGGGCTTGCGGATTCCCTACCACACATATCTGTGGTCTGTGTGGCCTTAAATAAATCAGAGAATCATCCCTTGTATTTTGTCCCCCTAAACACTTTCTACGCTGTAAAAAGATGCTGGGTTCCACACAATTCATTCACATTGTCCCAAAACAAATCGATTAAGCAAACTTAATTATTTTTTTTACAAATTTAAATGGATTGAACATAAAACTTTTAAGTTGTCCCAAATAAAACTCAAGCATTGTGTTGTTTCAGCTCATTTTACATAAGTAGGATGAACAAGCAATACAATTTTTTGACAGAGGTATTTACAGTACACTCAACGGCCACTTTATTAGGTATACCTGTCCAACTGCCTATTAATGCAAGTTTCTAATCAGTCAATCACATGGCAGCAACTCAATGCATTTATGCATGTTGACATGGTCAAGACGATCTGCTGCACTTCAAACCGAGCATCAGAATGGGGAAGAAAGGTGATTTAAGTGACTTTGAACATGGCATGGTTGTTGGTACCAGACGGGCTGGTCTGAGTATTTCAGAAACTGCTGATCTTCTGGGATTTTAACGCACAACCATCTTTAGGGTTTACAGAGAATGGTCTGAAAAAGAGAAAATATCCAGTGAGCAGCAGTTACGTGGGCGCAAATGCCTTGTTGATGCCAGAGGTCAGAGGAGATTGGCCAGACTGGTTCCAGCTGATAGAAAGGCAACAGTAACTCAAATAACCACTCGTTACAACCGAGGTATGCAGAAGAGCATCTTTGAATGCACAACACGTCCAACCTTAAGGCACACGAGCTACATACAAATGGGCTATAATTTGCACAGACTCACCAAAATTGGACAATAGAAGATTGGTAAAACATTGCCTGGTCTGATAGGTCTCAATTACTGCTGAAACAGTTCGATGGTAGGGTCAGAATTTGGCATCAACAACAAGAAAGCATGGATCCATCCTGCCTTGTAACAACGGTTCAGGCTGGTGGTGGTGTAATGGTGTGGGGAATATTTTCTAGGCATAACGCACCATGTCATAAAGCGCAAATCATCTCAGACTGGTTTCTTGAACATGACAATGAGTTCACTGTACTCAAATGGTCACCACAGTCACCATATCTCAATCCAATACAGCACCTTTGGGATGTGGTGAAAAGGGAGATTGGCATCGTGGATGTGCAGCCGACAACTCTGCAGCAACTGCGTGATGCTATATCAATATGGACCAAAATCTCTAAAGGATATTTCCAGTACCTTGGTAAATCTGTTCCATGAAAGATTAAGGCAGTTCCCAAGGCAAAAGTGGGTCCAACCTGGTTCTAGTAAGGTGTACCTAACAAAGTGGCCGGTGAATGTATATTAGGATATGATGCTGTGATATAAACAAGCAGCTGTGTTTTATAATCATAACCCTTCGAGAACTGATATGTGTGGCAATCAGGCCAATTAAAACCTAAAGGATCGTCATTTATTGCCTCGTATCACTCATACAGCAGACTGATGAATGTTTCCATGCAAAGCAAACCTGAAAAATAAACAAATGGCCTGGTGAACGTAGGAAAGAAATAAGCAACTGTCAAGTGTGATCTTCATTCGCTCAGTAGCCGTTCAGAGAACAAGCTGTTGCAGTGCAATAAAACAATATGCAGAAATAGGATATAGGTCTGCGGTGTGAAGTTTCGTGTTGCTTTTTTCTTTTTCATTTTTAACTGCCATTGTTCTTAACTTTAAGAGGTCTGTTTTGCGTTTTCTCCGTTTTATTTTTCTTCACGGCAATAAAAGTAACGAATTAAAATAACGGGCAACTCTCCACAGCATGAGCCCCCGCCGTGGGAGGAGCTGTAAAGCCGATGCTAACATGATTAACAGTGTTGACAACGAAAAAAATAAAGAGTAAGAAAAAACATGCCCTCTCTATTTATTTTTCCTGTTCTCCGTCTACTGCTTTTTCTCCCGCTTTTCTTTGATCCTGCGGGTCTTATGAACCCTCCACATAAACAGCTATGTGAAAAGGACACTTTTAGTACATCCTGGGCTTGATGTAATGCATCTGCATGGACGTCCACAAAATCACAAACCTCAAGGATGAAACGGACATCTACACTCATGCGAGCACAGCAAAATGACATCTCTTTCTATCTGAAATATCTTAAGAATAGGTTACAGGCTCCCAGTCTAACACCTAAACGCATTTGGAGGACAGCGAGTGAGCGCGGGCTTTGAAATATCAACCACTTGTGCAATTACCTACAGGCCTCTGGTGGGTTTGCCGCCACAGGGCGAGTGTCCATCTCGAGGAGGACAGGCGAGACACGAAAACTGAGATAAAGGATGTGCACCTTGCTGAAATCAGTCTCTGACGTCCACATCCCAACATGCAGCGGCCTAGAATATAATCAAGATACAGAATAGTCATTAAAGTGCCAAGGACTAATAATGACGTGCTGCTGATTAAAAGGTAATCAGGGAATTGCGCATGTACGATTATTATTATTGGAGACAAGCAAAAGTACATTAAAACCCCAAATCCCACATGACTGGTTATATCAGTTCATAAACACCCCTTGGTGGAATTAGAATCTAGAGGTTAAAAAAATTATGCTCTAGTGTTTACAGTGATGATTTATGATTTATTTTCAATGTCTCATCTAATTTTGATTTTATAATAAATTCAAACAACACAAGACCACAGTTTCTTTCATAGTATGAGATATTAATCAAAATACTTTTGTATGAAACAAAATATTTGAAATACAGTTTTGTTGAGTAAATAGCTTTTTGCTCTCAGTATGTTTTCGTTGACTTTAAATGGATTTCAGTTGGACTATGGTTGTGTTCACACTTAGTTGATTTGGTTTAAATAAAACAAACTCTGGTGCTATTCCTCTGCTAGTTATTTGAATAAATGTGAACACTGCCATCCAGATGCTGAAAAGATGGATCTGTGTCTGCTTTTAATTTGACCGAAATATAAAGACATCTAAACAAACCAAAATACAAGACATGATGTCAGAAATATGACCATAAAATTAATTACCTGTCCTGTTAATCGACACATTTACAGCATTTATATGCTTGTCACAAGTTCTCAGCTGAAAATATCTTCACAGATTTCTCTTTTCCACCAGAATGAACCAGTTGCTTGGATAATGCTAGTTTGGAGCTGTCTTTCGAGCCTACTAAGAATCAATTTGCTTTTGCACTGATCTGTTGTAAATATCACACAAAGTATGAGTAAAAAGTAGACATTTCAAAAGTACTCAAGAGTAGTGAGTAAATAGCTGATGCATTTACATGTAATTTGTGCATGTGTGTGTAAACGTAACATTTTGTAGTGCATTTAGTTAATGCCCAGCAGGCACACACGTCATAAGATGTTTATATTAGGTTAGGTTTAGGTTGTGATGTCAGGTGACCAAAATTCAATGTCTAGCCAGCATCTAAGAACAATGTTATTTTGATGTGCAATACAAATGACGTTAATATTTGGTTGATTTTAGGTTGTTATAAAGTGACCATAAATCCAACGTCGAGCCAACATCTTAAACCAACGTCATATTGACATCAAATACTGACTATTTGTCAGGTATGGCAACTGAAAACCAACATCTGATAGATGTATGTAGAAGCTGTAACATCATTAGACATTGATATTTGGTTGGTTTTAGGTTGGACATTGACGTGGACCTGACGTTGAGTTCTGAGTTTCATTTTCAAACAAAATGCAACATCCCCATGACGTTGGGGTACAATTTCAATCTGACGCCATGTTGACGTCTTGTGCCTGCTGGGTGTTTAAGGCCATTTCGGTCACCTTCCAGTAAACATCTGTCACCTTCTCATCAGTGATCATGTCTTGAGGTGGTTCATTATGATGCGATTTACCTTCTATGTGTGACTTGACTGGACAGGAATCACAGGACTGATTTTTCTAATCCCCATGGACAAGAAAAAATAAAGTAGTGACTGCAGGTGAAAGGAAAGTAGTGGAGTAAAAGCACCAAAACTGCACTAAAAATGTACTCAAGGGAAAATAAAAGTACACATTTTTAACACTACTTAGTAAATTCCTGAGAAAAACTACTCAATTACAGTAGTTTGAGTATTTGTAATTTGTTACTTTACACCACTGCTGACTACAGAGCCATCGAAGTTCCAGATCTGTTCTAACGGAATACATCTAAACGTTCCCCTGCAACATCAGTTTGGAAGCACCAGACAAAAACAACCTATCAATAATGATGGATGTTGTGTTGCTGTTAATGTTTATGGCTTTGTGATCCCATATTAGCATTCAAACATGTGAAATCCAATGTATTCATGTTGCTTGATGCAATTTGTATAGACGAAGATTGCAAGTGATAATAATGGTAGTATGCTGTATTTTTAATTATTAATATCAAACAATTAGACATCAGTGTCAAGCTCAGCATGTTGCTACCCACCTGAAAAAAAACACTTTTAATAATTTATTCTATATTGTTTTTGAACCATATTATAGTTAAGTACTTGAACTGATATATGCACTTGCAACCAGTACTACAACTTTGCTTGGCATTCTGAAAATGCACCTAGTGATTACTGTAAAGCATCCATTACACACAAATTATACACACACAGAAAAGACATCCAACAAATACTGACAATTTACTCCCTCAAAAGACGTTTACTACAACTCAAACAAACAATTGGACAATCAATTTCTCCTTCCAGCATCCCTGTGAGAAGACGGCACATTTTCCATCAATTTTCCATGCTTCCATCCTCACAGATTTCAAAGAATCTGGGTTGAATAACTCATTTAATAATAACGGAGGGAAGAGAAATACAAAAGCAACCAGAAAAGAAACAAACACTGATTGCAGAGGCCAAGTAAGAGTTTCCATTTGGGGTTGCCAAAGCACCGTTAAATGTTATGGGCACATCAGGGTGCAAAGAGAGTCTGTTGGTCAGCCCAGAGGGGAGTATGACATCTGACACAGAGCAGAAGCTTTCTGGACCACGCAGACCCCATGTTTCAAAAGAACCTGCATGGGAAACAGACAACAGCTCTAGATTTGGGTCACAAACAGGTCTCCGGTAGAAAAAAGAAAGAAAGAAAAAAAAAGAAGAACAGGTCCAATGAAGAGCACAGGTCATACAATCCTAGCGTTCGCTCTACAAGCAAAAACATATCATAACGAAGTCACAGAAGTGAAACCTTAGAGCACACACGTACTTATTTATCTTGCTCTGGCTTTCACCAACTGCGGTTGAACTCAAACCCAAGGGCCTCAAGAGTTGTCGGGACTCAGATGCAGTATGGCTTGAGGGCCGATCTCCAATGCTGTGTCAGGGATTCTGCGCCAGTTGTCGACTCACTTTTATAGCTTCCTTGAAATATCTTTAAAAGAGGAGCTGGTGCGCTAAAGAAAACTGCTTTAAAACATTGGGGTGTAAATCTCTTTTAATACTACAGGACCCTGCCTTCAGGAACCACTCACCGTATTTCTCTCTTTCTCCTTTTCCCTGCCTTCTTCATCGCTGATTTCCATTCAATTTGTAGAGTATGTAGCACTGAAAGAACTCATCTTCAAATTCTGCAAGACTAGAAGTGTTTTTCTGATACGCTACACGTGAACTCGAGCCAAGCCTCTACGAACTCTTCCTGTTTGGCTCTCAAGCCGCTCGTTTGTCTTTCTCTCAATGGTCAGAAGAATGTAACATTTCAATTACGAAAAACAGAACAACTTCTCTCATAATCCTTGACGAATGTCCGCCGAGGTTCATCCGACGGCTGGCAAAAGAGTTTCTCCGCAGCTGCTCGCACGTCTCCCACGGAGGGGAAAAAGAAGCCCACATGGGTGGGAGATACTTGGATTACTCAAAAAATAATGACGTTTGAGCGTTTTGATTGATCATACATCTCTCCCTGGAGCTTGATATGCTTTTTGGAGATGACGGAGAGAAATACAGATTCATGGTGCCTCAGAGAGGAGAGCACGGTCCCGAGGTCGGCATCGAGAAAAATAATGCAAGGCCTGTCAGATCAACAGACTGTCTGTGAAAAGAAATAAAACGTCATGTCATACATGCGCTGATGACATCAGTACAAAGTAACAATCGTTTGGACGTAGCGGGCGAAACCCTAGTGGAAAATCAAGTCCAGTTTTTCCTTAAACTCGCAGGGCTGCGGTGAGCTTCAACCCTATAATAAAATAATGCACAGCAGTGCGTGTAGTGGATCTCTGTTTGAAAAATACTTGTGGAGAAAAAGAAAAACACATGGTGCGTAGTGTGGCACAAAACATATTTCATGCATGACTTTGGAGAATGTTAATAAGGATTAGAAACATACTTCAACTAATGTTCGGGTTCCCTCGTGGGGCCATGACTGATTTTTACTCATGTTTCCCAAATGGGGAGACATAACATCTGAGGTAAAAGTGAATATTTTTCCAAACAAAAAAGGTAGAAAATGCTTTTAGGGGTATAATTTGTGAGCACGGTTAGGAGTAAAGGAATCATTCTTCTCTCTTAATAGCTAATTCTGAGTGCTTCTCTTGAATTCGCTCTCTTTTTGCAGTCTTTATTTCATTAGGATGTCATGTCAGGGGCCCTCAAGTCTCCCTCTGACCCCACACTCCGAGCACGGCTTCTGGTTAATGTTACATCAATATGGCTCTTGTAAAAAAAAAAAAAGTAAAAATGCTTTAACTTACAGTGCATGTTCGGTTTCCAAGGAAAGATGGACCAATTAATCTGATTATAGTCTCAAATCCGACAACATGTGTACGCGTGTATCTAAGCATGTGGGATGCAGATGTGCACTGTGTATGTGCGTGCCTGCAAATGTGTAACCGGCAGATCAGGCCAAAATGTTGAGAGGATACAGCAGCGGCCCTTCCACTGAGAATAAAGCGATTGTCAGCTCTTCAAAAAAAAAACTCTACGGCCTGTCAGATACAGAAACATCGGCACTACTTAAAATCCAACACAAACAAAAATGCCACCAGACAAATCTAGTTTGCTAATAAGGCAAACATTCACACCACTGAGGGGTCTTTTTCACAGAGTATGTGAAAATTTACATTTGACAGAATTTTTCAAAAGTGACACCGTAAGGATTTCTTTTTATTATTTTTTTTAAATAGAATTTTTCAAAATAAGCTGTAAACACAGCAATGAGTAGAACATAAACAGTATGCAGATTAAGGAAAAAAAAAAAAAAAAAATATATATATATATATATATATATATATATATATATTAACTATTCAGAATTTCATGTTGCATGTTATTTACCCAGCAGGCACATAACATCATAAGACGTTAGTATTAAACTAGCTTTAGCTTGTGATGTCAGGTGACCAAAATTCAATGTCTAGCCAGCATCTTAGGAAAACGTTATTTTGATATCCAATAACGACGTCAAACGATGTTGATATTTGGTTGTTTTTAGGTTGTGTTGGAAAGTTACCAAAACCCAACGTTGAGCCTACATCTTAAACCAACGTCATATTGATGTCAAATACTGACATTTATTTGTCAGGTATGGCAACCAAAATCCAACATCTGATAGACGTCATAGTGGTAAAGTCGACACAACATCAATCTGTAACATTATTAAATGTTTATATTAGGTTGGACATTTACGTCGCCCTGATGTTGAGTTCTGACGTCAACCTGATTTTCATTTTCAAACAAAATGCAACGTCCCCACAACGTTGGGCTACAGCGTCAATCTGATGTCATGTTGACGTTGTGTGCCTGCTGGGTATGGTTTTGAATTACACAATGAGACCATGATCTCTGCCTCAACAACTTAAATGTTAAATGTAGTAACAACATCACTTTAATTTACTTTTTTGTTAGTTTGAAACAAAATATAATATCGTATGGTATGTTCACAGGACAAAAATACAGTAATGAGCTGCCAGTACACTGTAAAAAAAAGTTAATGACAAAAAGTCAAAGCAACAAATATTTTAATGTTGCTTTAACTAGTTTATTTCAATAACTTATTTCAATAAGTTAAGCAGGTTTCAACAACAACAAAAAAATATTAAGCTCTACAAAATTTAACTTATTATTTTTAGTCAGTTGGATTGATGTAAATTGAGATGGCAAAAAAGTTAATTTGATTGAACTAAAAAAATTAAGTCAGCAAGATTGTTTTACAGCGTATTTGTTTCTATTACTGTAAAGTATTTGATATATATATATATATATATATATATATATATATATATATATATATATATATATATATATATATATATATATTGTACATTAATAATGACAATAAAGGTCACTTTGCTAAAATATAGGGTTAAACTTTAAGCATTAGTTTAGTGCAGAGATAAAGATACCATATTACAATTCAAAAGTATAAACAAACACAAATAACAATATATACCAAAATATGCAAACTGATTTATATATATGAATGAATACAGGGTGACATGGTGGCTCAGTCGTTAGCACTGTTGCCTCACAGCAAGAAGGTCGCTGGTTCGAGTCTTGGCTGAAGCAGTTGCCGTTTCTGTGTGGAGTTTGCATGTTATCCCTGTATTCGTGTGGGTTTCCTCCGGGTGTCCTAAGTCCAAAGACATGTGTTATAGGTGAATTGAATAAACTAAATTGGCCGTAGTGTATGAGTGTGAATGAGAGTGTTTGGGTGTTTCCCAGTGCTGGGTTTTGGCTGGAAGGGCATCCGCTGCATAAATCACGTGCTGGATAAGTTGGCGGTTCATTCCGCTGTGGTGACCCCTGATAAATAAAGGGACTAAGCGGAATGAAAATTAATGAATGAATGAACGAATAAATTAACATATACACATTGATATATATATATACACACACACACACATTACCTGCATTACATATATTTACATTTACAAAAACTAATGTAAATAAAGAAAGCAATGTAATTTCAATTTGGGCCACTTTTTATTTTATTTAAATACCAACTATAAAGTATTTTCCTTTCAGGTTTTTAAGTTTGTACAATAAATAATTTCAAATTATGCTTGGTCATCACAAATCTGTGTCTCAAAGCAAAACCAGCTGAGAGCTACTAGTGCATCTACCCTTATACATCACATGACATCACGTAGCCATTTATACAAGACAGCTCTATGCAAATACAGCCCACGTGTGAGTGACAGACGGCTGCTCGGAGACAGGGAAATAACGACAGGAAAGAGCCATGAAAGGGATACAGAAGTGAAATCATAAACCTCTGTCCAAGCCTTCATGCTCCATTTGATATCATAACACTAAAGCACTTAACACTTCAGAGCAGATCATTTGTTCTTCTCCGCTTACATTACTGGGTCCAACGTCATGGACGATGTGTTTACAGTGCTCTCTTTGAAATCTATGACACATTAATGACCTTGTTTTGATTTGTACTGACTAACCTTGCTTTGCTAATAGAATGCATACTGGTTGGGAGAGCTTCTACTGTAGACAAGGGGTTGTCAGTTGGTGGTTTTTGATATCAAAATGTTTATTTATTTATTTTGTTTGTTTATTTTTATACTATTGAAAATCATAGTGCAGTGCTGCAATGTTTAATGCAAAATGTGATGGTTTGTTCTGTAGACAATTGAAAAAATATATAGCTTGGGGGCTAATAATTTAAAATGATTTTTAAAAACTTTAAAACTGCTTTTATTCTAATATAAATAAAACAAATAATAATTTCTCTATAAGAAAAAAATATTATCAGACATAGCTGTCAAAATGGGGTTTAAAAAAAGGGGGAGGGTTCATAATTCTGATTTCAACTGTATATACAGGATATGTTTGTTTTCTACTGGTGAATTCTCAGCAGTCTTTGTGAATTACACGTGCTGATCCAAAAAGGTTTTATTTGCATGTGTGCAAAAAACAACAAACAATATTGTTCTTACTAAAAACATTCTTCCTGGTTGTCAAACAAGATAATTTACAGTCTAAAATATGTTACACAAAAACAGAATGTCTGCAATGTTGAATAACCGTCTTAAAATGATTAGGTATGTGAGCGAGTTGTCCAAATTATTTAGACTGATTGATTGTTTTGATTGCATATAGCCATCAGGTACAAACAAAGGCATGGCAGACATATTAACAGAGCAAATGTTGATATACAAAAACTAGGGATGTCCCGATCAGGTTTTTTTGCCCTCGAGTCCAAGTCATTTGATTTTGAATATCTACTGATAACGAAACCCCATCTGATACTTCTATAATACATAAAAAACAAAAAAGAGGAGTGAAGAAATAGATTCAGAATGTTCCTTTTTTATTATTAATTCGCCTGATTTTAACATTCAACAACATTTCACTTCAGTGAGGTAACTTGAACAATCAAGTAATAAATAACATCAATTCTTCACTTTTGGACTGTAGTGCAACAGTAAATATATAAAGAAAATCTAACATAAAAACAAATAGCACCTCAACTTAAAATACCCGGCAGGCAATCCCAAGTTTACATATCTCACAGTTTGCTATGGCAATGTTGTCGTCATCAGCTTTACAATACCTCCAGACCCGGACATACTTGCGATTTCCATTTCAAGCTGCTTCTGTGTTCTACTTTGCTGGCATTTAACCAATAGCGTTTTTGCAACAAAGTGATGTCATGCCACACTAGTTGCTGTTTCTTTGTGAAGTCAAGAAAGAGGTCTAACTTTGTGCCACCACATAACTAAAGATGTGTTCAAAAATAATAAGAATATATATATATATATATATATATATATATACAGTTGAAGTCAGAATTATTAGCCCCCCTTTGAATTTTTTTTATTTTTTAAATATTTCCCAAATTATGTTTATCATAGTAAGGAAATTTTCACAGTATGTCTGATAATATTTTTTCTTCTGGAGAAAGTGTTATTTGTTTTATTTTGGCTAGAATAAAAACTGTTTAAATTTTTTAAAAACATTTTAAGGTCAAATTATTTGCCCCTTTAAGCTATATATTTTTTCGATAGTCTACAGAACAAACCATCGTTATACAATAACCTGCCTAATTACCCTATCCTGTGAAATGTGTTGAAAAAAATCTTCTCTCCGTTAAACAAAATAAACAAAAAGCAGGGGCTAATAATTCTGACTTCAACTGTGTATATATATATATATATATATATATATATATATATATATATATATATATATATATATATATATATATATATATATATATATTCAAGTCCTGATCGGGAGGTAACCGATCAAGTCTGAAACCGTATGCATTTCTGATCACGTGAATGGATCTGGACATCCCTAACAAAAACCACTACCTTCTGAAGCTTTTGCTAAAACTGCCAATCCTTCAACTTGATTGAAAAAAGTTATTGATGCTCACAAAATGGCGCAATCGAAAATTGCAAAAATGAAAATTACCTCATCATTTACACTCCCTTATGTGGGGTTACACCTTTATGAGTTTTTTCTTCTCTTGAACACAAACTAAGACCTTTTGAAGGACGCTTATTGCTGGAACCCATCAACATTCATAATCAAAGAAAAAAATGTATGGAAGTCAATGGGGGCCAACTCCACCAGCATTTTTCAAAATATCTTCTTATGTGTTGAACAAGAAGAAACTTAAACATGTTTTAAACAAGCGAAAGGTGAGTAAATTTTCATTTCAGGATGAACATTCCTTTTAAATGACCATGATACATGTCAAAATTTTGAAAATTTATTTTAATTTCTTATACGTATGTTTTATAATTACAAACCATCGATATACTAAACCAAACCAGAGCCTCATAGCTATTTTTTTGTTTTAAGTAGCCCAGTTTTGATATTCCAATACAGTATGCTCATATTTTAATTTATATCAGGAATCATATATTACACTCTTGCAAGAGTGCTTATGCAAACAAGGATGAATGTGACAGCAAATAGTTTAGATTGTAGCAGACTGTTTATCTGACAGATGGAGATGTTTTGGGGCACGTGGGGTGCTCCGGCTCTGCCCTCAGGTGGTTTGGCAGCGTGTCCCGCCACTGCAGAGCTGAAGAAGGAGGGCAGAGAGGAGTCTGGCGCACGGTGTGATGTGGAGCTGGAGGTCAGGGCTCTGCCGCCTTTCCAGCTGAGTACCAAGCGCCACACACCGGCTCTGGTTTCATGTTCTGGGCCGGGGGTCAGGATCGCTTTCCCCCTGCTAACTGCAGGGGCAGGGGCCACTCCTCACGCCTGACAACAGACAGACGCCCACCTCGGGAGGGGGGAAATACACTTACTCACTCACTCCCCAGAAAAAACAACAGAAGCAGGGAAGCCAGCAGAAGAGATGGATTGGTCTGAGATGGAAACATGTTTGAGGCCTTCGCAGAAATGTTCGACTCCAACGGCAATCTTTTTAGGGGCAAAATATGCAAAAGTCAAGTCTATCTATTCTCCATATGTGACTGGAGTGAGTTGAGCTATCCAGGTCTTACTGCTGAATAAGCAGTTCTTAGGTTCAATGTTTCTTCGAAACACTATTATGTCTGAACAGCATGTTTGTGTTTGTGGTTATGAATCCTGCCAAAAAGGATGGGCATCAGGAGGACTGGTATTAAAAAAGAAGAAGAAGTGTACTATCAAAACAACAGGATTCACAAGGTAAAACAGAATAAAGAGGATGCATTGTTTGACACAAAAACACAGAATGCATAATGGCTCAATATCAATCACCCGGTATTTTAGGTTTTTTTTTACTCTCACTTGGATGTAAACAAAGACACATGAGTCTTCATTAAAATGCCACTATGGAATAAATCATCTCCTTTTATTCGATTTTCAGAAATGCTCCATATTTCATTCCCTCTTCCACTGTTTTTTTTTTACACTAGGAGATCATTTTGCTGCACTTTCGAGTGCTGGAAATTCCCAGGAAGATGTATTGTGGCTCTTTTCAGAGAAATATTAGCACCCAGCCAGGAGAGACATGGAAGTACAGAGGAGAGGGGGAGAGAGAGGAGGAAAAAAAGGCACAGACGATCAGTATCATGCTTTCAGGAATTGTCTTTTTTTTGGTCTCAAGAAAATGCCATCACTGCATGAATAAATAAAAACGCAAGATGAGACCTGGCCTAAGCATGACATCACAAAGACCTCTGTCCAGGTCTTTTCTGAAATATATTTGTTTTAAAATTGTATCAGTTCTATTTTTTTTTTAGTGAAAGGGAATCAAATCATATCTGGGGATAAAATCAGCTTAAGTTTAATTGACAGCATCCATTTAGGAACAAAAAAAACTTTAATTTGATTATTATTGGCAACCATTTTCATACAATTTCATTCATACATTCACAAAGTGCTTATCCCCTAATGAAGGGTAGGGATAGGGGTGGGATTCGAGGGCATGCCTTCTTTTAAAAATTTTCAATGTTCATACAAATGAAATTATATGAACCCACTGCAATCAAAAAATATGCCAGATTAATTGATGGTTCATTTTGCTGTGGCAATCCCTGATAAATCAGAGACTAAGCCGAAGAATAGTGAGCAACTAAAATCATACGAATTCATATGAAATAGTCACATTTCTTAGAAGTCATAAAATAGTTACGTTGTTTCTTGTGACAATGGGCTTGTCCGATTTGTGTCCACTGTAACTGATTCACTGCAAACAATATTTCATTTCTTATTTATTGAATTGCAGTGTTTGCAGTAATCAGTGGTGTAAAGTAACAAAAACTCAAATTACCGTAATTGAGTAGCTATTTTCAGGAATTGTTTTCACAAATGTGCACTTTTACTTTCACTTGAGTAGATTTTTAATGAAGTATCGGTACTTTTGCTCCACTATTTTCCTTCAACCTGTAGGCACTACTTTATTAGTTTTCTTGTCTATAGGGATTGGCTAGTGAGCAATTCCAGCGTTATGGATGTGACTTTGCAGTAAAATCTCAAAACATAAATTGACAGAGGAGGTATATGTTAATATTATATTGAAACATCTGTTTATATTTTTCAAAACCACTAGCCACAGAGTTTTGGGAGCAGAAAAATATCAACCTGTAAACATTTTTCGTATTTTAAATGAAACATGCGTTATGGATGTGACAAAAAAAGTCTGCAAGTTTACAGTATACAACATAGTTTGCAGAAATTCTGTGAATTAAACTGCATAACCCAAAAGAAACAACGCTAATCAAAAGGATAAGAGTTGGATCACTATAGAACAAACATTGATTTTACTTTTTTTCAATTACGAGGAAAAAGCTTCATTATGGATGTGACACCTCTCCGTTATGGATGTGACGGATGTGAAATTGCCACTTGTGTGACTTTGCTAAATCAAATACAATTGTTTGAAAACACTGACAGAGACATTTTTGAGAATTTTTAAAGCACTGTAAAATACAAGCCCACACAAAAAACGCAGAAATGGTTTCCTTTTATTGGCGAAAACTTGGAATTGCTCTAGTAGAGAAGAAGTAGAAGTAGTACTAGAAATAGAATAATCAGTTCTGTGATTGCCATCCAATCAAATCACACATAGAAAGTCGCATTATACAGAACAACCTCAAGACACAAAATCTTTACATGAAAAACCATGAAACTGTCGGATGGCGGATGTCTACTGTATGAAGACTGAAATCACCAAATGACCTTAAACAATCACTAAATGCACTACAGAATGTTACGTTTTCACACACACATTCACAAATTGACACATCAACCTTTTAAAGTGTACTACTCACTACTCTTGAGTACTTTTAAAAGGGCCACTTTTTACTCATACTTTAAGTAATATTTACAACACATACTTTTACTCTACTTGTACTACATTTTTGGGTAAGTAATGGTACTTTTACTTAAGTATAATTTTTCAGTACTCTTTCCACCACTGGAAGTTATCACTATGCTCTTTCTCCATCTTAACTTGCGATGAACCCAGAATATTCCTTTAATTTCTCTGACCATGAAATTAAAACCCATTGTGTTTACACTGCTGCGGCTGTGTATTTAACTCCTCCAAATATTCTGACATTAGATTATTAAAAATGTTTCAACATCTGCAATCCAGTTAGCTGCTTATTCAACTCCCCCCCTGTCTCTCCTTCTTCTTTCATTCCAATCTCCATCACTGTGCCTTCGCCTAACATCCAAATATTTCTACTCTCCACTTTTTGAAGCCACCATGGGTCTTTTGACCTCCAGCACAAATCATTTTAGCTGCTTGCGGGGGGCTCGCAGTCCCATGGAGGTATGGAAATACGATCCCCACCATCTCCTGCTCGCATTTGTTTTCCTTGGTCCAGTCAGCGATGGGCCGATCAGCGGTGATCCCCAACACGACAGAAAATCAGGACTGTGGGTGGGGAGAACAGGAGATCTTGCTGTTTTTTCAGTCTACTTTAACCTGTCTCCTACTGGAGTTCCCCTCAGTCCTGGGAGGGAGATAAGGAATATTCAGACCGCTACTTTGGGATTCAGGATTTCATTCCGGATTTACACACACCGATTAATGACACTGGCGCACAGCATATTTCTTTTTGTTCAAGCTTAAGGTGTCAAAAATTACTTCCACTTACACACATGCGAATACAGGAGGCCGGAAATGCAAGTTTGTGCAAAAAAGCCTCACACTTGGTGTGTTCCAAAGTTCAAGTTCAGTGAACACCAACCTGCAAATATGAATGGTGAAGATTGGCATTTATCAATAGAAGATAGATTGGACATTAACATACTAATTATTATAAATGAGTGAGTGATAATAACGTAGCATTTTACTGGAGCAATATACAATCAGGATAAACATTATAAATGTAATGTTATGTTTTAAAACTGTCTTTAAAATTATATACTTCAAAATGTTGCATAGGAAAGGTTACACTAAACAAAGAAAGGAAAAAAAAACAAAAAAAAAAAAAAAAAAAATATATATATATATATATATATATATATATATATATATATATATATATATATATATATATATATATACATATATAAATAAAGGTTCAAGGGCTGTCACTGGCGCAGTACCTTTTCAGAAGGTACTGATTTGTACCTGAAGAGTCCAGATTGGTACCTCAAAGGTACATTTTAGGTGCATTTGGGTACTGATATGTACCTTCACATCAGTAGATGCTTAGGAAACATGTAGCATAACATACAGTATCATGTATGGGATAACTAAGATGATTTACAAAGTTAAGATTTATGAAGATTGCTGTGATTTTTATCACCAATTTAATCAAAGATTTAATGATTTAGTCTAGATTTAATTATTTTGAGCAGATAATTATAATGAAAGTTAAAAGGATCAATAATTTATATATTGGAAAGAAGAAAATGATAATAATAAAAACATACTAGCATCAATTGTTTTAATGTTAAATTTGTTCTACAAACAGAAAATATACTTACATCAAACATGAGGCTGACTGCAATTTATTTGATTGCACTATCCCTTTAAATGGTAAAAAAATCAATTTCTAGCCTGACTATATTTTTTATATTTCTGCTTAATATAGTTTAGAAGAATTATTCAGATACATTTATGGTACAATGATGCTCTAACTGATACTCCTCTCTTTCCCTTTGTAACGAAAGTGAAGAAATGCCACAATCTGGAATGCGGAGCTTCAGAACTGTGGTCGTGAAGAGGAAGGTAATTGGCTGGTTGTGGTAATCAGATTTGGTTTCAGAGCATCTGATCTGCCATAACAGACTTCCAACTAGTTGAACGAGTAAATAAAGAACTGTGGGAGCTCCAGCTGAAGGCAGATTACCTCTAGCTCCAGGAGGGTCCGACCCGAAGGAAGATTATTCCACGTGAAGGAAAACCGAGCGGGAGCGAAAGACCACAATGCATCCAGCAAGACCCAACAAAAGTCATTTCTTCAAGTGAACCTTGAAATGCTCTCAATATAAGATACACACACAGTGAGGTAGGGTTTATCTATCTAACTATCTATCGATCTATCAATCTATCTATCTATTTATCCATCCATCTATCCATCCATTCATCCATCTATCTATCTTTTGTGATCCTCATTAGAAATAAAGTCATATATATTTGTATACACATTGAGTTAAGTAAATTGTGACAGGATTCCAGTTTTTCTAAATATCTCCTTTTTTTGTTTGTCCCACATAAAAAAAGAAATTCATTTCGATTTGTATCCATCTCAAGTATCCACAAGAAGTTGACTATCTTCATTTTCAAAATATCTTTAGTGTCTCACATAAGAAGAAAACTCATACAGGTTACAAAACAAGTGAATAATGACAAAATTGTCTATTTTGAGTGAACTCGCCTTTAAAGATAAAGAAAACCAACCATAATTGTAATCCTGGACCACAAAACCATTCTTACTTTTTGGGTGGATATTGTATGCGTTAAATTATTCTTTTTTTATGACCAAAAATTATTAGAATATTAAGTAGGCAATATTCCATGAACTTAAGTAACTTCCGTAAATAAATCAATAACTACATTTTTAATTGGTAATGTGTATTGCTAAGCAGTTTACTTTCTTTAAGTGTTCTGCAGTTCTGGACAAGAAGCTTGGCCAGAGGAGAAATGTTCCAACTGAGCCTGGTTTCTCTCAAGGTTTTTTCCTTCACTTTTGTCAATGCTTTCAAAGCAGGCGCACAACATCATAAGATGTTAATATAAGGTTAGATTTAGATAATGATGTCAGGTGACCAAAATTAATAGTCTAGCCAGCATCTAAGGACAACGTTATTTTGACGTCCAATAATGACGTCAAATTACATTGATATTTGGTTGATTTTAGGTTGTGTTGGAAAGTGACCAAAATGCAACGTCTGACAGATGTCATAGTGGAAATGTCCACACAACGTCAATGTTTAACATGATTAGACGTTCATATTTGGTTTATTTTAGGTTGATTTTAGGTTGGACACTGACGGGTTCTAACTTCAACCCGATTTTTATTTCCAAACAAAATCCAACAGACCCATGACGTTGGGGTACGTTGGGGTACAACGTCAATACGATATCATGTTGACATCCTCTGCCTGCAGGGTTGCTTGGTTTGGGACTTGTGGAGCTGCGCATCGATGGATTTGCTCTTCAGTTTTTGGACTTTCAGCAGTGATATTTAAACACACTGAACTGAACTTCAACTCTGAAAACAGTTTCAATTTACTAGAACTTCTATGTTAACATGCCTTGACACAATCTACATTATAAAAGCACTATAGAAATAAACATGAATTGAATTGAATTTACTATAATAGACAACATTAAAGGTGATTTTCTCCATATTTTGAACCATCAGATTCCACATTTTCAGATTGCTGTATCTCAGCAATATCAGATAATCTCAGATCATTTGGATCCTTATCCAGACCAGTTGTAAGCTTATTTATTCATGCATAAATAAAACAAAAAATACACTTATGACTGGTTTTATAGTCCAGGGTTACGATTATTAAATTTGTGCTGAAATAACACCCAAACACTTTCTAATTCCAGACTTTTGTCCACATCAAGAGCTATTGTACTTTATGAAACTGCATTCAGAAGCAGGGTTAAATGGAGGGAGCAAACTGCTTAATGCATGCGTGAGTTTCTGTGCGCTGTCTGCCATCCTGAGCCCCATCAGATCCCACTCATGCTCACTTGGCTGTGAGAGAGGCTTCGGAGGGAGGAAGTGGCAGCGGTGCCATTCCAAAGCACTGTCCCATTCCACCTCATTCTTCCCTCTATTCTCCCTCGGACACAAATAAGAGGATTAGAGCACACAGCTTCCGTCAGTCCCTCCATTCAGGACAATGCGGCAAAGAGCTTAGTAAGATAGCCTTGGATAGCGGAGCAGACCTGTCATTCAAATGGCCTAGTACTTTGGCTGTTGGGAGGCTAATCTCATTAGGATATGAAAAAAAGAAAGAAAGAGAGGGAGAGACGGAGGCTGAAAAGTCCAAGATGAGATTTGACTATCATCCTCATAACTTGCATCTGAGACATGCGCCAAGCTTAAATCTTCTTGTCTATGACAAGACAGTTGAAACACTCTCGCAAGACAACTTAATAGTCCAGGATTATATTGGAGGATGTGGAAGCTTTGAAAGAGGAAGATAATTGTTATATTGCCGGATTACCATGGCTTGTGGGGAAATGTAATAGTATAATATATTTTGATAATAATGAACGTGCACAATATTATAATTGTGGGCGCTTTGAAATACCAGTAAAAATATTTATGTATTAGAATGCCTGTTAAGAATATTCCAATTGCTTAAAGACTTAGTAGACTGTTTAATTGATATTAATGATGATATTAAATTAAATCATTTGCATGTTGTTTGTTAACACTTTACAGTAATGCTCCGTTTGTTACCGTTTCAATGATTTTTAAAAGGAAAAATTGTGTGTAATAGGGCTGCACAATATATCGTTTCACCATCGACATCGCAGGATCTGCAATATCAAACCAGTATTATAATTGACCAATAGCCATATTTTGAAACACTCATGATTTGTGGAGTTATTGCAACGTTTAACCATAAAGATACCAAAACATTTAATATTTATGTGTTTTTTCATTTAATTCCATTTAAAATATTCAGGCATAAGAGATAATATTTCTAACTTAAAGAAAGATTGTATTTTTGGTATATATACCGTGTCTCAAAAAAAAAAAAAAAAAAATATATATATATATATATATATATATATATATATATATCAAGCAATAATATATCATACAAAAATAAGACTGCTTATCGTACTACAGGAATAAGAATGACTAAATTTCGTACAGGAATAACAGCGAAATCTGTGTATTATAATAATCCCTTAATTTACCTTGGTGACGACGTAATGATGGCGCAATGATGACGTATTTATTTTTAGCTGCGTAAGGCTTAAATAAAAATGATGTTTTCGAATAAAGGTAAGAGTTTGATTAAAGGTTTACGAGAACTGAAAGGCTACAGTGCTTCACGTTTTCTTCGTAAATTTCTGACTGAAAACTGGACAAAAGGTGGATTGGATTACTTATCGGTGAAAGTTGATGGCACTGGATCAGTATGTCATGTGGCGGGGTCATCCACCCACTGCCCATACTGTTGACAATATCACCACTGTCGACGACATGGTACTGAGCCAAGAAGAAGCAGATGAAGGTAATGCGGTGATATAAATCAGGTGAGGTGGAAAACACATACATATCTTATAATTTCATCTATTTGCCATCTAATTACAAAATACAATTTAAGTTGGAGGTATTTTGGTGAAATTCTGACAGAATTATCTATGAAATATATATGATGAAGACTATAGAGTGTTATTTTACACTTAATTATTCAATTTGTGTATTATTCTGAATATTGTCACCCTTATCGAACCAATTATAAGGTTCTACCTGACATTTTTGTCAAATTATTAAATGACAACTTATTTACATTGTAGGGTGTTTTTTGTAAGTTGTTTACATTTTAAGACTTTTTATTTACAAAAACAAATGTACACTCAATATCTCAAAATCATTCAGAACGCAGATAGAACCTTATAATTCCAATGTGACGCTATTGCTAGACTTCCAGAAAATCATAAAGCGCTGTATATTTTATTTGTACAGTCTCTTTGCTCTACTGTATTTCTGAATGTTTGTGATTAGTTTATTATATTTTATGAAGATGCGAAATCATCCAAATGTACAGAAAATTATGAATTCTTTCCAAACAGAGCTATTCATTTCATCTGGTGAAATAATATATTCAGTATCGCAATATATATCATACGAAAATAAAATAACGCAATGTTAGTTTTTTTTCCAATATTAATTTAATTAATTTAAGGGTCAATCATTAATATAACTCTATAATTCAATAACTCTTTAACATCAAATTACATAACTGTTTATTTAAGAGAACTGTACACACTTTACAATAAGGGTCCATTAGTTCATGTATTTACTAACTAATAATGTATAATAATTAGCATTTAATAATCACAGTAGTTCAGCATTTATTAATGCCTCATTAAAATACAAAGTTGTGCCTGTTAACGTGAGTTAATTCACTGAGTTAACATGGACTAACAGGAATGAAGGAATGTTTTATTTATTGATGTTAACAAAGATGAATAAATACTGCAATAAATGTATTGCTCTTTATTATTCAAATATTTAACAACTGCTATACCTTCAAGTGTATTTTTAACTAATATTAACAATAACTTCTGTAACAAATTCAGCTATTTTTCACTATTGATGTTTACTAATGTTATTGCAAGTCTTACCTACTGTACTTTATAATTATTTTGTAATTTCATGTTTCCATTGAACATTTAAATAGAAAACAATATTGTTATTATACATGTATGATACTTTACTTTTTTTGCAGCTCATGTCAATATTGTGATAATACTGTATATAATAATTAAATCCTCAACAAAGATCATATGATGTAATATCCCTAATTATGCTGCAGTTGTTTTTGTAGTTATCTTTTTTTGCCATTCAATTTGATTGGTGCATTCGCAAACCCAACAACCTTGTTTTGAAATAAGCCCACTTGCATAATATCTTCATGCGCAGGTAGAATGTGTTAGGTGGGTGTGATAGTGAGCCGTGGCACCACTTTCCACCCCAGTGCCAGTGTTTTCTAGAGTCCCTGTGAAAAGCCTCTGTGTAGGAATAACACTAGAGAGACACTGAAGCTTCATCACCATGTTAAGAAAACTGTAAAACAGAGACCAGAAAACTGCCTACAACAACATAAAAGAGAGGAATTGTGGAAAGATGTATGTATGGTGTTACTTGCACATTGGATCGTATTCATTTATGTGTGCTACTATAAGAGAACCATATGTAAACTGCTTGGTATCTGAATCATACCAACAAACACATATTATATTGTATTTATGGTTGTGTGTTTAATCAACCATGAATGAGTGTCTATGTGAGTGCTCTGGATAATAGTTCTGCAATTATTTAAGGGGCATTATGGTTAAGAAATTGCACACTTAGTTACCCAACTATTTCTAACCAGTGTTTCAAATTACAGATTAGAAATATCTTAATATGTTATTTCACATTATGGAATTCAGAATTAAGAGTGAATGGTAGAATTATAAGGTTATTCTAAGCTATTAATCTACAAATTGTAAATGTGCAGTCGAGACATTACATTTCGGTTTCTGCATTAAATACATTTAACAAAAAATGATTTTACATGCTTAGATTTTAGCATGATGATGCAAGTTGCAATGTAAACTGTTTATTGAATATACATTAGTGTATAAGTGAATTTAAAAATATAAGTTTAATATTTAAAATAATCTTTGCGAATATAAAATGCCAAAATGTGTTTGAATTAATGTTTTATTTTTATTTTAATGTATATAAATATCTATATATAGTTGAACTCAGAATTATTAGCCGCCCTGAATTATTAGCTCTCCTGTTTATTTTTTCCCCAATTTCTGTTTAACAGAGAGAAGATTTTTTCAACACATTTCTACACACAATAGTTTTAATAACTCATTTCTAATAACTGATTTATTTCATCTTTGCCATGACAGTAAATAATATTTGACTCGATATTTTTCAAGACACTTCTATACAGCTTAAAGTGACATTTAAAGGCTTAACTAGGTTAATTAGGTTAACTAGGCAGGATAGGGTAATTAGGCAAGTTATTGTATAATGATTGTTTGTTCTGTAGACTATCGAAAAAAATAGCTTAAAGGGGCTAATAATATTGTCCTTAAAATTGGGTTAAAAAAATTAATAACTGTTTTTATTCTAGCCGAAATAAAACAAATAAGACTTTCTCCAGAAGAAAAAATATTATCAGACATACTGTGAAAATTCCCTTGCTCTGTTAAACATCATTTGGGAAATAATTTTAAAAAAGAAAAAAAATTCAAAGGGGGGCTAATAGTTCTGACTTCAGCTGTATAACATACTTATTCCAACCTAAATAATAAAAAACATGCAAATTTGGTAAAATACTATATTTTAGGATGTTATACTTTCATTATATTTTATTTTGAAGGACAGAAAATATCAACAATGGCAACTAGTTATTCTTTTATTGACTGTATATTAAAAACACAGTTAATCAAGTCACATGCCCAGAGGAAAAAAATAGACTGAAAACATTTGCTTTTTTGATGCTTGAAACTACCCTTTCTTTTTGTCTTTTGCCAGCGAATAAAAGGATTTGAATATGGATCTAATATAAAAAATACATCAAACTTTAAAGAATGTGATATAAATGTATTCATAATTGGTCAAATTAGATTAATAATTCTGTTCGAGTATAAACCCTTCGCGCTTCAAAAATCGTTAAGTGTGCCAAGAGAAAATCAACAAAACCTTTTCAGTTTATGGAGGTCAATTCAAGTAATAGAAATCTAGAGTATGAGACAACATTTTCATAATATCACATTCACATATATAAAGTGGTTCGAGATATATTAGCTCTTGCAAGTACTGTATTTATAATAGCAAAATAAATACCCTTTCAAATTGGCTCTAGCTGGCACATTAAACATACAGACATACACACTTCCAATGGTTAAATACTATCACAGCTGTGGAGAACATACAGTAACACATCTAAAAGAGCACAGACTAAATAATCTATTCCATGAATGAATTTAAAAGCGAAACCCAGCCATCGAAGTCTCCCCTCTGCAGCAGAAAAAAAACATCCCGTTAGGTCAAAGCGTTAAACGTCTGGTAGTGGGGGGTTTGTGGCACTAGTCTTGAGATGACAGATGATTGCATCATTTTAATGCTGCCAGCAGAGGCAGGGCTAATGTTGACACAAAACCTAATACTTCCTTGCAGAGGAACAGGCTGGCTCAGACTCGGCCTCATCCCAGAGCACAGCGCTTCGAGGCCCTTCAACACGCCAAGCAAAAAAAAAAAAAAAAAACCTGAACGCAGCACCATTACTGCCTTTCCTCATACCTTCAAAGAAGCACAGCTCTCGATTATTGCATTTTCAACAAAATATTCCAAAACAAATCTGATTTACGGCTTTGAAACAATGATAGCATAAGGCGTTCTGGGTGTATTGGGAGGGTGTACGGCGCCAGTCATGTAGAAAACACACTGCCAGGACCAAAATCCACTCATGTCAGCGGGAATGCGGCATCCCGCTCGCAAAGCAGAGCTAATTAAAAAACAACACATCGCAGGAGGATGCCCCCACGGTGCTAAAATAGAACTATCAGCACACCGGGGGATCATCCACAACTTCCTACTTCAAGCAAATTATCCCTGGACCAAGACTAACAACAGACTTGAGCCACGTTTCCCTGACACTAAAGGCCAGAGGGGAACATCCCAACTCTCAGCATTCCAGTAATGCAATTATGAACACTTCTTCTGTTAAATAACACTGTAAAATTGCACTGCAGCAGTTGTGGCATCTATCTAAATGATCTATCAATCTATGTATTGGCACACACACTGAGTGCACAGAAATTCTACATTGATTAGGAACATAATACTGATTTTGGTATTAAAATGCTAAAAAAAAAAAAAAAAAGATAAATCAATTAATAATAATAATAATAATAATAATAATAATAATAATAATAAGAAGAAAGAAGAAGAAGAAGAAGAAGAAGAAATAAAATATGCAAAATACAAAGACATGTTCTCTCTCACACACAGACATTTGTCACAAATTATTCACACTATCATGACATCCTTTACAGAGAAAAATACATGTTTATTATAACAATTCCATTTAAGTATGTAGCAAAGATTTTAGAACTAAATTAAAAACAAGTGTTTATATCATTAATATAGCCTAAATATTAATAAACAACATATTAATATTTAAAAATATACATTAATGCAAAAATATTCTAACATTTATTTTTCAGTCCAGCTTTCCTCAATTTAAATGTTGATTTTCCAATAATAAACTACAAATTAATTTTATTATAATATTAAAACAATAGAATATTATATATAATACATTTATTATATAATTATATTTAAAAAAAACTATGTTTAGAGAATGGATAACTTAAATTATCTGTTGCAGTAAAGTGAAAGAAAGAAAGAAAGAAAGAAAGTAAGAAAGAAAGAAAGAAAGAAAGAAAGAAAGAAAGAAAGAAAGAAAGAAAGAAAGAAAGAAAGAAAGAAAGTGTAGGCTGTATCCACTATAGCAGAGATTCAACTCAAATGAATAACAATTCTGGGTAATCTGCAATACTGCAGTAAAGATTCCCACTAATAGTTTGAAAACACAATTATATTTCCATAACCTGTGTCTTTAATTGGCACTAACGCAAAGGTCTGCTCAGCCATTTAAAGAACATTATATGCAGATCGTAATTCCAGAGCTAATCCTCTAATAACGAAAGCCTGTTATTCCAAGTTACTCTTGAGCTACAAGCGGGGTGAAATTTCCGCGCCAAAACAAGCTATAAATTCCCGCCGGTAAGCTTGTGCTGTAAATAGCTGACAGAGAGGTGTGAATATGAGCGTTTGCCCAATGTCGTGATTTACGGGTCTAATGATTATAGGGCATGAATCAATTGATGCTAGCATGTCATTAGGCGGAGTTTCAGAAACGGCTAAAGTCTTCAACTTGAAGCCACGGGCGATTTGCGGGGTTGACAAGTACAACCTTAAATGTATGCCATAAAAGTCAGAAAGGTGCCAATTACATCTACTAAGTGGCCCGTCGTTGTGAAATAAATAAACAAATATTATTGCTAGCTACCTGTGTAGCACGGGTAGACCCCCATAGCAGAGGAGCAGCAAAATACGAAAGTGCTCTTTGAAATGACAGACATTGTGACTTGAGGAAGAAAAGGAGACTAGGAAAATGTGATTTAGGTACAAGAAAATAACATTTGCCTGGCATTCACGGAAACATCACAGAGGTGAAATTAATCTACATGCAAAAGGAAAAAATCTTTCCCAATAACAGGTAAACACAAACAGTCATTAAATATGGTAGTCTAAACATAATACCACATTGATAGAAAAACTCCGTTGACGTGTTTGGCCTGTCTCAGTCGTCCCCAGGGTAATGGAATATAAGACCAGAGCTATGAAATTAATTTTGTTAACACTAACTCTTTACTGTCAAGGAAAGAGCTGGCGACTATTAAAGTCGGGCTGTAGACGTGGCCCTTTAATTGTTGCTTGGTGTCGGATAGGGACCTCCCAGTTATCGCTATCAAAGCGGCAGCGATATTTCAAAACCCCTGACACAAAGGCTATAGCAAAAGCAGTAACATACATGTGGAGAAGACATGCAACATAAGGCGCCCTGCGGTCCTCTCACAGCTTCAGGACCGGGTGAATATCAACACAGCACCCACCCACTGTGCACACTAACCTATCACATACCATGACTGCATGAATTTTTAAAGAAACGAAGAATAAGGAGTCAGATTCGAGAAGACTTTAATTAGTATTAGGCTACGCTTGATTTTTACAAAGACGTTGTTTTATATGCATAGCATTTTAGCGTTTGGACATTCATGGGGATGCTAAATTAATTCAAAAACATATACAACAATTAAACAACAGAAATGGCCACTGATGCGTAAAACAATAACAGTAATAATAGCTATATGCCTAAATGAGCTTAAATATTATCACTGAATTCATTATGTAATTTTGAGATTATTGAATGAGATTGATTAAAAAGACTGCTATAGTGTTTTTATTTGCGAGGAGACAAAAATACATTCAAATTGTATTTTAAATTTAAATTATTTCTTCACGACTAATGTGCGAATATAAGTAAAAAGAAGATGGAGTAATTGAGTTGACCTTGTGTTAAACAACCGTAGGCCTACTGTACAAATAAGGCGATCAAATAGGTTAATATGCAATAATGTACTGCTACAGGTGATCAAATAATTATTCCGTCCTCGAATCATCAGTTCGATCGAATAAACGACCCAATTAAATTAAATAAATGAATTATGATTGCAACTGCATAGCAGAACATCACAACAAAGCTCACATGGAAAATCAGATTGACGCCTTTCGGATTACAAATAAAAAGAAGAGTATAATGCATAAACGCAATGTAAATTCATTTTGGTTATAGCCTGAATAAGTAGGCCTGTAATTCCAGAACAAACGCATTTAAGGTTAGATACAGCGCACTTATGCGACTCAATTGTAAAAAACACAGTTGTTGACATGTTCAACAAAATCATACTAACAATGCTAAGTATTTATTTAAACTTTACCCAAGGTAATTCTGTGAGTATTTGTGGTGCGTAAAACGAAAACTGTGTCACTTTCTTTCTTGATCACACTTGAATAATAAAATATTTTTTCCATTAGAAGCAATTAACCTGCGTCCGTGTTACACCAATAATATCGCTTAAATAATCCATGCTCTTACTGTTGGTAGTCATATTTGCAGTAAAGTTTCCTCTCCCGGAAGTAGCAGCTGGTGGTGAGCGGTTGTTGACACACGGCGCATTGCAAACACTCCTCGTGCCATGAAGACTCGTTGACGCGCATCAGAAAGCGGTCGGATATCGGCCGCTGGCACCCCTCACACACCGCCTGGTGATGGCACTCCGTCCCTGGAGGGTAAATGCATCATTTTAATAAAATAAATATTTGACACAAATGGGTAATATAATTACAAATGTGTACAAAAAACTAAAACAAATGTGTTTGCAATATAAGTCTGCATACTAGATACTCATAAACTAATATGACATTGTGGAAAAAAGGCGTCCGAATAATAGGCTATTTCGTGTGATATTAATTGTTTATTATTTCTTCTTCTTCTTCTTCTTCTTCTTCTTCTTCTTCTTCTTATTATTATTATTATTATTATTATTATTATTATTTCTACATACGCAGAAAAATTTAAATGTTGCACAATATATCTGACAAAACTAAATTGACATAATTAGCCTATGCTTAGCCTAAATATCTGGCAATTTAATTATTGCAATTGTATTTATGTACCCTTCAAGAACACATGTAAACAAAACATCCAGTCCAAAAAACACATGGAGAAAAAAGAAAAGCTATTATATCTAATTGTGCAGATGCTCTTGTTATTTTGTTTTTATTTTATTTTTTTGTTGACCTATTTTTTATTTCTGTTCATCTACCATTCAAACGTTACAGTTATTAACTGTATAACATAATAAGATGTAATGGTGCAGCTGTGTGAATGAGAAATACGTGCAGGTTATATCTATAAAAAAGACAACATAGGAGCATGGAAATAATTGCGTTGCGCAGTAAATATAAGACAAATAATTTTATACGCAAGTCGTGTATTGGGATTATGTTCTATGGGAAATAGTTTTGATTATTCAACAGATGAATGCGGCCGGCCGGTAAAATGCATGACACATGCGGGTGCATCCCAGCCGACTGCATGGCCCGACTGCTACAGTTCCAGCTGTACCTCTCGTATCTTTCTTGACAGGAACAGCATTATAAAATCCTCACAAATTACTTTAGTATTTGCGAGCACTAGCAGGGTTGCCTTTAAAGACAAAAACTGCAAATGCTGAAGGACTTACCGAGCATAACTCCAAGTGTTGCTTGTCCCGACCGCAGCGGATGGTCTTCGATTTTTATACCGTCTAACATCTTTAAATATTCCCACAGTTACCTGCAAGGAAGCGCCGTCCTAGAGACCCGGGACCTGTTGTAATATCCACAACAACACATTTGTCAGAGTTGTCCACTCTTCAAATCCCAAAACTATTGCTCACAACATCAGTTGATATCACAGAAATCTCAATCTATACGGCTTTGCAGCTAAAATGGCCAGCTCAAGAAAACTTTTCATTGCAGTTGTTACTAGCTAGATTACAATTTGTTCTTGATCACAGCCTGGCAAAGACGCACAACAATTCATAACTATAAAACTGAAAACACGCACTAAATCACCTGTTAATTAACGTCCGAGACGTATTCTCCACGAAGCGCAAAGTTAGTTTTTTTTTTTTATTCCGGCTGTTGTCACGAGCTGCAAAGGAAGATCCTCCTTTTCCTACACCGTGCACAAGTCGTCTCAACCCGCAGAAGTTTTTAGGAAATTAGTAAAATCCACGAAAACCTAAAGGAGATGTCTAAACGTTAACTCTTAAATTAGTGCGCCATTCGGCTCCCTGCAGCTTGAGAAAGCTCAAAACTGAGATAGGCTTCAGAGAAAGCACCCTCCCCTTTTGGTCGCGTCACTTTGCAGACTATTGACTGACATAGGGATGCTATTGGTGCGCCAGTGTTCGTGCACTCTGCCGACTGGAACTAAATGCGTTCCGCCTCCAAAATCGCATTGCCTCCTAAACTAGAGGCGCACAAGGATGGTAAACAACGTTACGAAAATTGTGGTGAAACAAACGAGTCTAAAAACGCAGACTAATTCAGAGAAAAGCTTGGCCTAAAGAAGAAAGAAAGAAAGAAAGAAAGAAAGAAAGAAAGAAAGAAAGAAAGAAAGAAAGAAAGAAAGAAAGAAAGAAAGAAAGAAAGAAAGAAAGAAAGATTCTAACATGTTGTTCTAACATAAGAAATTAAAAATATTCTAGAGTATTCACTGAATTTTAAATAAATGCATTTTCAATTTTGCTACATAATAATAATAATAATAATAATAATAATAATAATAATAGGTTTATAGACAAATTCGCATTTCACATAGACAATACTTGATTTGCTTATTAATTAACAGTGTCTACCAATTTATTGAAATAGCAAAAAAGTAAACTCAGCAAATGTAGTTTATCTGTAAACAAAACATCCACAATGTTATTATTATTATTATTATTATTATTATTATTATTATTATTATTATTATTATCATCATTATTATTATCATTATTATTATTATTGTTGTCATTATTATTATTATTATTATTATTATTATTATTATTATTATTATTATTATTATTATAAAACTAGCCTATTTTTTCTAACTTATTGTTTAACTTTATTATTTTATAATAATAATTATTATTATATTATTATATTTAATATTATGTTATTGCATTACTTCCATAAATTATTTTTATAGCAGCATTAATTATCCCACACTTTGCACTGTAGTGTTTACATTAACTATGATTACATTAATACAGATCAAAACACGTCAGTTAGTAATGAATGGCACCAAGTAATTACGTGTTATCTCCTCTTTTGTTATTAATTGTAACACCGTCAAATTTGTTACATGCGCATTGTAATGTAAAACGTTATTGTTGTTTTTATAAATAGATTGTGTCACTTCAAACCCTGAAGCGCATGCTTCTCTTTGGGTTTTTCTCCGACTGTTCGAGGCCCATCTCCTCTCATGCAGAGGCTGCTGGCTTTGATATCAGGTAGCGGAGCATCACGCCTGGCCCGTCCGCATGCTTTGTGCTTTTGTGTCCATTATGAAGCCTCGAACCTTCTGACCCTCGTCTACGATGCACCTGGAGATCAGGGCCGATAACCGCGGACAGCAGACAGCGGCTGGCAGAAGGAGACGAAATACAATACAAAAACCCTAAGTGAGATAGCGTAATGATCCCACCGATTAAACAAACAAAAAAAAAAAGAGATAAAAATCGAGCTAATGAGTTAAAAACGTCTCACATTTGTTTTGTGCTCTGGTTCCGGAGGGACCGCTTTGGTTAGAGTCTCATCCAAGAACCAATAAACCAATAAAAAGACGGCGCATATGAACAAATGAAATGATGCTAAAGATAAGTGATGAATCTATACATTATTAAAATGTGTTCTTTGTAATACGGTCACATTGGCAATTCATCCAAGTGAGTAATTTCCAGTAAACCCATCTATTAAAACATTCGTTCTTATTAAAAACAACGACGAATTGCTTAAATGAAAAACAAATTTCGCACAGTATAATTTATAGCAAGGAAATATATTTTTGCTCACCGTTTTGATCATGAGGGAAAACAGTAAATCATCTGTATTTATGGCAGCCCACTGCTTCACAAATGTTTGAGACAGGCTAACGATAGCCATGACTACCAATGATATACACTGACTACCTATTGAGAGCAATTGTTAAGATCCCAGTGCTGGATATTTTGGTTGAGACCCACAAATGATTGCGCCTTTCATCTTCTGGTCTTTATTAATTGCATGTGTCCTCAGTTGTTGCTGAGATTAACTACACTCAAGTCAAGTTCTGGTCCCCTCTCTCTCTCTCTCTATTTATTTGAAAAAAGTCACTAAGTAGAGAAAACATCAGTTAAAATTCGTCAAAATGAATGCGCAATATCGATTTAGCTTATTGCACATTTCATAATGCATAATGAGATTTGGCCACTCAAACGTCAGTTCTTAATATAAGTAAAAACAACGGCTTTGCGTTCAGTGCCTCAAGTCATGTATACTCAAGCATGGGAGTTAACACGCTTTTTTCCCAAACATCATATACACTGAGAGGGAGGAATGCACGCGCTTAACTCCTCGCGCTATACATAATTCGTCACGCTCCCCTGTTACCGCCTCACTCCCGGGATTCCGTACTACCTCCGAGCTATTTAGGAGACTTCAAGCAGTCGCCAAGTGAGATACCTATGACGACCTTTCATTATCCAGTAACCCCCGCCAGCCCAGCACCTTTAAAAATAAATATCTTCAGTTGACACCCAAAAACCATAGGCCACGGCGGGTAGTTCATTACGATGTCCTAAACGGTTTAATCTCGAACTCCACTGATGATGCATTTTAGTAGCCCGTTTTCTCTATTCTAAGAAGTCATTGCCGCGTGATGAGAATCAGCGCTCGTTAATCAAATAATCTAAATAAAATAATACATTAATTATTAAATAGTCTAAAAACAATAGTGTAAAAAAATTCAACAACCATAGTTTAATTTGAGAGAATAGACAGTGGATTTCAAAAATTTAGAAAATTTAGTCATTACCTGGAAGGTGGTGCGAATACTATTCACCTTTCCAAAATTTGAAATAGATGCTAATACTAAACTATTACAAATTAGTTAATATAAGATAGCATCTTTATTATTAGCCACATTGTGTGTTAAATGTGTAGACCTAGTATAGAATGTTAAAAATAAATAAAATAGAAAACAAACAAATTAGTTTTACCACTAAAAATGTTTCTGAAAATGTTTGATAAATGTAAGATTTCAATAAGATTAAATGTAAGATTTCATTAGGCTATTGTATATAAAGCGGGTCCCCATGTTTGCTTCCACGTTAAGATCACAAGCATTTCAATTTGAACTTCATTTATCGAACGTTTTAGAATGAAGTAATTTGGCATTCTGCGCTGTCGTTGACAATTCTTAAACGTTGGAAACCATATTCCAAATGCAGACCAGCAAAGGGGTAAAAAGGGCATTTTGAATGAAAATAAATCCAAAAACGAATGTTGTGGGAATAGATCGCCATCATCATTAAAAAAGATCGATGCATCATTTACCTTGATTGAGGTTCACTAAGAGCATCCTTTGTAGTGAAACTGGAGCCCGGGGGTAGTAGCCTACTTGTGCCCAAACAAGATTTGTGTAAGGCGCCCCCTTGCGTTTCAATAAGAATCTGCAATGAAAAAAAAATTAAGCCTTTAAAGACAAATATCTTTAGGCAGTTTGGGAAAATACTGATAGAGGTTTATTTCTTATAAAGAGAAACAATTGTATAAAGACATATTGATTACAATTAATTTAATATATACCTAACTTTCCATGCAAATGTGCGTTTGGGAGAGACAATGCAGCCCCTAAAGGGAAATAATTAGAGGAATGAATAACAAAGTGCATTAAATAGTACTTTCGCTACAAACAAATGTGTTATGATTATTAAGGTGCATTAAATTATAACATAACAATTACAAATATGCAGCAGCAAAGATTGTTTTTCATTTGTTGACCTACTGATCCCATTTAAAAGTGGACTAATGACACCGGAAGCCGCGCACATATGTTAAAACACAAGTTAACGAAAACAACTTAACCCAACCAGCAAACTAGCTTAGATTTTGTTGGTTTTTTTTCTCCCAGCAGGGATGTGCTATGAAGAAAGTAATTGCTAGAGAGGAATGAACTGTGTCCAAGGCCGTCAGCAATATGCCGGTGGCGTGACTTGTGTGTTTCAGGGACTTGGCCTTTTGTTTGGAACTCCAGTTTACGAAGTGTTTCATAAAGACGGATCTCATTGGACAAGCATGAAAGGCAATCAGAGCGAACGCCTTACATGCTTGGAGTCCCTTAAAAGTCGTTTGACTTCCGTCACTGGTGGCGCAAAGGCCCAAATGTTCTGCCCACAAAAGTTGAAAGGGTTTTAGAGAAGCACGAGATGGGTGCTGAACTTTGGTCTCTAAAGAATTTTGACAACGGGGCCCAAAGCAAGAAACTCAAATGCACGTGATTTATGTAATGTTGCTTGAGAAACTCTCGTTTAATTGTTTTCTTTGCGACACCCCTCCCTCTGTCAGAATGGTGCGCCCGAGCAGCAGGTGTGTGGCACGTGCACCACACTGAGCGGGAGAGAGGGTGAAAAAGCCAATCTAAACTCAATAAAGCTTTGCAAGCTTCCCTGTTTTAGTTAAACAACTCGGATAATTCGACCGCAAGGTAAGAACAGCGGAACATGCATTAGGAAGACTTAAACAGTTGCTTTATGAAGAAACCAAAATTAAATAATCCTAAATATGTTATTGTAATTTCAATAATATTTGACTGGAAAAGTTTAGAAACGTCATTTAAATAATTAATTTAACATAATGTCGAGCTATTTCGTTTTTTAAACAGCGTTTACATTAAAAAAAATTATAATCAATGTATATATCAATAAACAGACCGACATTTGATGCCGTGTCTTGTCGTAGTATGCAAAGTGTAAAAAAGTTTTTATTATTATTTGATTAAATTTAAATAAATAAATAGCGCTCTTCAAACGAAAATAAACTACAAAGGGTATTTTGATTATTTCCGTTTTTTTCTATTCAAATAAAATAAATTAAAATCATATTTAAATAATTAAATAAAAATTCAAATAATTGTCTTTCCGGAGGGGATATCGCATCACGGAGTCAAAATGCGATCTGAATTATCAACGAGTTCACATTTATTTGCACAGTTAAATAGCTAACATGTTGTTATAATGTTAATCATATAGAATCATATAGAAAATGGAACCAGACAAAAATCTAATACATTTAAAAAGAGTAATCATAACAAAACCACCGACAACAATGTAACAATATTATGACAGCGACAATAACTATGCCAAATAATAATAATTTTAATGCATTATTATTGTTTAATTATTTTTAGTAGCTATAATAATAATAATAATAATAATAATAATAATAATAATAATAATAATCATCATCATCATCATAATAATCAAAATGAAACAACACTATTTTGTGTACTATGCACAAACATTTATGGCAGTAAATGAAGCGCAGTCCTACACGTCAGAGGTCACTTGAAAGCTGTCTTATTTCTTTGATAGCAGTGCGGTGTTTGTTCACAGCTGAGACGCAGCGCGATGATGCGCACTGAGATCATCACTGCCATCTAACGATGCTAAGCGCTTTTATTGCTACAAAAAATAGACTAGATTTACAAACAGTATTAGCCTACATATGTACAGATTTACATTTAAATACCAATTCATAAACTACATTTTAAAGGTTTTGTACAAGAACGTATCTAATGCTTCTGTTGCTTATAATAATAATACTAATACTAATAATAATAATAATAATAATAATAATAACAACAACAACAACAATAGTAATAATAATACAAATAATTCAAGACAACAGTAAGACAATTTGCTAAACATTAAAAATACAATTATGCTAAATGAACAAAGAAAAAAGTTATAAGAAAGAAAAGTCAATAACTTTATGCTAAAGATTTTATCAATTATTTATAGTTACAACCGATTCTGTGTTTTTAAAGTATCGTAGTATTAAATTGTCTTAAGGTGAATATACATAATTTCAGTTATAGATTTTATTCTTCACGAGTTAGATTGATTTCAGCTATAGATTTTTTGTCACACCATTTTTATTGCCATTTGCACAACATGCGACAGCTAAACATAGAATAACTTTATGAATAAAGGCACACAGATATGCTAAACGACACACTTGTTTTTCTTCCGTATCGAGGCAATCTTAGAGCTGTTTGGAGAAAACGGCTTTCAGTAAGCCAACCCTGCTAATAGCAGTGAGCAGCAGACACTAAAGTACATTTAGATGCAGCGAACTTTCACGTTCGGATCCACTTTGATATTTTAATGGGTTTTTGCTATAATTAACCTTTGCGCTTTTCGGAAAATTGAACACAATATAAACTACATATTTTAGTCATATTTATCAGTTGGAAATGATGAATTGCCACTGATTGGGAATTAAACAACAAGTAAATTAAACCAGAGTTATCATTATTTAACAATAAGCCGGACGTGCATTTTCTTTTAATTTTATGCGCAAAAGTTGTTTATAAAGAAGTTTCTTAATACTGTACCAATAGGCAAATGTATGTGTATGATTATTTGGTAGACTAACAAGAACCACTTTGACTAAAATAACAACAACAACAACAACAACAACAACAACAACAACAACAACAAACACGTTATATTTAACAATTCGGATGAACACTATTTAATCTACATTCTAATCCTTAAGAGTAAGTTGCATGTTATGTCATGAAATGTAGACTATTTATTTATTTTTTATAGTTTTTCATTTTTATTAACGATTGATCAGTTTTAAACACAGATTAATGTTGATTATTTGTTCTTCGGCACCGACAGCAGTTGATGCATATGTCTGTTCAGTTTTCAGCTCACGTGCACTCATTGTGTTATATCAAGGGCCAACACCGCCCCCCAACGGACACTCTTTGCTTCAGCTTAAATTTGATTTAAAAGTGTTTGTTTCAAAAGGTTAACTTTTGAACCCTATAATGTTAGCGGCAAGTTCAGATCAAGTTTATGTTTATAGCGCTTTATAAAATGTAAATTGTGTCAAAACATATGCAAAAGAAAGTGGTGAGAAAATAATTTTAGCGTTTGCAGTTTTTTTTCTTATGCAACAACTAACTATATAATTCAGTACACACACAAAAAAATCAATTTAATTATTAATCATTATTAAACTTTATCATCTGCAGGTTAAAAAAAGTGCTATCCTTGTTTCATTTAAGAGCTTTCTACTTGATATAATAAAAAAAATCGTTTTTTTTTTTTATCATTGTAGAATTAATGATAATGTTAACATATTTGACACGGATAGCTTATAGACTTAGACATTATTTGTCTTAGGATAACTTTTTTTATTGTAAATATAAAGAACAATCGTGTTTGACTTTAGAGGTACTTTCTTAGGTAGAGTATTTCTGGTGACACTAATTTGTCTAATGTAAAACAAACAAACAAACAAACAAACAAACAAACAAACAAACAAACAAAAAAGATTAAATAAAAAAAGATTAGATCAAATTTAAGTCCACAAAACATACAATATACTTGTTAATGAAATCTTTAAAAGGTTAACTGCTCAGAAAATCTAGTAAAATAATAAATTAATTAATAGAGTATTTAGTAATATCATTCCACACAGGTACAAAACATGTCATATTTTCTAAGTTAATATAGAAAAAAAGTTTACTTGCAAGTTTAATGTTTGGATATTCTGTTATTAAGAACTTATATGGCTTGATTAACTCTAATTCATGATAATATCTTTTAAAAGTTGATGAACATTCCATAAGTGCCCATGAAATGAAGTGATGAGAGAAAGCTTTGAATGGTACTATAGAAATAAAGTCAAACGTTTCAGAGCCATACAAATTTGACTAGTTTTAGGCTTTCATCCAGCGGTCCTTTATCTGAGGCCAGGATCTGAAGCAGATCAAAGTTAGCTTAAGATCAAACAGACTATTTTAGGTAAAGCTAACAACGGCACTGTGTTGAGATAATATGTTTTTGATTTCTATATTCAATCTGGAAAATGTCACAATGAAACGGGAAAAAGAAAGATTTTTTCTAAAATGTTATGTTTGAATATGCAAATGAAACATTGTTAAATGTCGTAATTTGCATGCATTTCTAGCACACAATCTGAATAATTGAGCATGGAATAATCTTTTTAATTTGTTTTTAATTTAGACATTAGAGTCAAAGGTTTATTCAAGCGGGATTTGGGCAATCTTATATTATATCTCCTCGCAAATACAGTGAATGCATACAAAAATAAATAAAATGAAATAAAATAAAATTCATTGTATATAAAATTTTGTACATAATCAGCCAAAGTATCCAAGCATATCTCTAAAAAACCTTCAGGATATAGCTATGAATAGGTTAAGGGCTGCTGAAGTGGAGATTTATGGTTCATTATGATTTAAGGAGTGAAAAAACATAAAAATGTGTATTTTCTGATTTCTGTAGATACAAAACTGCTGTAAAAAAGGGGGGTATTTTAAATGTTTTCATCAAAATCGAGAAAAAAGTAAAATAGTAGTAGTAATAGTTAACATTAACAATAATAATAATAATAATAATAATAATAATAATAATAATAATAATAATAATAATAATAATAATTGACTAATAATAACAATAATCATAATAATAACAATAATAAACAATTGATTAATAATAATACTAACATTAATAATAATTGATGATAATAATAATAATAATAATAATAATAATAATAACAACAACAACAACAACAACAACAATTGGTAAATAATAATAATAATAATAATAATAATAATAATAATAATAACAATAACAATAATAATAATAATAATAATAATAATAATAATAATAATAATAATAATAACAACAACAATTGGTAAATAATAATAATAATAATAATAATAATAATAATAATAATAATAATAATAACAACAACAATTGGAAAATAATAATAATAATAATAATAATAACAACTGACAAAGTATAATAATAATAACAATAATACTAATAACAATTGACAAATAATAATAATGATAATAATAATAATAATGATATTATTAATAATAATAACAACAATAATAGTATTAACAATAATTGATAAATAATAATAATAATAATAATAATAATAATAATAATAATAATAACAATTGATAAATAATAATAATAATAATAATAATAATAATTGATAAATAATAATAATAATAATAATAATAATAATAATAATAATAATAATAATAATAATAATAATAATAATAATAATAATAATAATAAAGACCAAAATCTTAACATTGACAGGTGCATGAAAAAAATATAAAAAAAATTTGCCTGCTATATCTTGCCTTAATCAACACAAACCCAAGTTACAAACAATCCATTCTATTAAATCTTGAGGAAAAACTAACTTAATCTCTGTATTTAGACTGCTATTATATAGGAAAGAGTTATTGTTAAGTCTTTATGAGGCCTTCAAATCCTTCCAGAGCAACTGAAGGGATGCAAACGTTTCTCAAAGTGAACACGATTTACGATGCTTTTCAGCAGATGGTTGTCTTGTTCACGGGCTTCTTCTCCAGCCTGATTTATTCATCCCGTGGCAAAGGCATGCTCAGTGGCGGCTCCGAGTCTGATTTTAGGATACGTGCCATGTACAACACACATCGCCTGCTTCTCTGTTGTGGGAGGAATAACTTCTTAAATTAAAATGTGTGTAACCAGTCTTTCACTGAGATGTTCTCCATAGATTTAGAGTCTCTCGCATTGGAGGGCCCACTGAGGGCTGAAAATTAGGGACTGGTTTGTAATTATGGTAATTAAAGGGGAAACCCTGGGATCAAGGTGATTGGTTCACATCAAGACGTCAACTTCAGCTGCTGTGAGGTTTGACAGGCCTTTCTGGTCGAGCGCTTTTTACTTTTAACCTAGTCATTACTATTACTTCACATGATGATGATGATGATGATGATGATGATGATAATAATAATAATAAAATTTGACATATTTATAATTAAGCCTTTATAAACAATATTTCATTTCATATATTTATTATAATTATTTATATTTATATTATGATTATTATTATTATTAATTAATTAAATAATTTATAACAATTTTGTTTTAGTATTTATTCTTCTTATTTTATTATTGGTAGTAATTAATTTATAGTAATTTTATTGGTCTAATAATGTTTTGCCATCGTTGTAATTCCTGTACTACTTTTTTTAAAGACAATCTGTATCATTTTAGATGGTCTTGGGGTATGACAAAGTAATTTTTAATATTAATATTTTGCTTTTACTTATTATTAAAACTCTACAAACAATAATTTAAGAAGTCTGTTAATGATTTTGGATAAAATAATGTATGTCATAGCACAAGACAAATATATTTACATCCTAAAATTTTTTATTTGACATACAACACAATATAAATAATATAGTTAATATTAACAGCTGTTAATATTAATATTAAAAACATCCTGTCATAGAAACATATCACATCTCATTATTATTTATTATTATGATAATCAGCAGCACATTTATGATATACAGTAAAAGATTTACAATTAAAACAACTAAATCTATTTAGTTCTATCATGTGCTGACTATAAATGTGGTGTCGATAATTATGAAAAAAAAAGAATTATGATTATTATTATTGTTGTTGTTTTTGTTGTTATTCATCTGGGGTCCATTCTTTTTATGTGAATTACTCAATTAGCTGGATTTGGTTATTTAGGATTTGACACGATCCAGGAAACCATTATAAGTTATTCCTTATGTTATGCCTTACGCCGATTAAAGAATGAATAGGCCTACTATGATAAAGAAAACCCACTCTAAATGTAAAACTAAATAAATTGCCAAATGAAAGTGTAAAGTCTGCAGCCTACCACAAATGTGAATATTAAATCAGATGATAAGTTGCTGTGCCGTCAGCCAATTGTAGCATTGCTGATCATGATTTCGAAGATCAGATCTATCGGTCCTTCACAACACAAGCAGCGATCTCAGATCAGTTTATCCAGACATTTAATCTGATTCGTGAACTTAGCCAGAGATCAGTTATTAAGATTCAAAGATCCTGGGTCTGTCAAATTATCTTAGATCATTTAAGTGTGGTAATAACTATACTATAATTTACAGTTGAAGTCAGAATTATTAGCCCTCCTGATTTATTAGCCCCCTTGTATACCCCGCCGCACCCCCCCCCCCCCTTTCCCCCCAAAAAAATCTTTTTTCAACACATTTCTAAACCTAATAGTTTTAATAACTACTTTATAATAATGGATTTGTTTTATCTTTGCCATGATGAGAGTATGTAATTTTTTACTAGATGTTGAATAAACTAAATGTGTCATTTAACTTATTAACTTATAAGTTCAACTTAATGTGACATTTAAAGGCTTAACTAAGTTAATTAGTTTGTTTAGGCAAGTTAGGGTAATTAGGCAAGTCATTGTATAACAGTGGTTTGTTCTTTAGAAAATTGGAAAAAAATATTGCTTGAGGGGGCTAATAATTTTGACCTTAAAACATTAGAAAAACAAAAGGAAATATTTTTACAAAAAGAAAAAAAAATCCCAGGAGGGCTAATGATTGTGATATCAACTGTAGTTAGAACTATAGTTAACTATAATAAAACTAATAACAGGTTTCCCTAAATACACCACCTAAATGAAGAGGTGTGACAGTTCCCTCAGTGTTGTTCCTGCAGCTCAGCGTCTCCAGATGTTCCTCAGCTGCTGATCTGGAGATGAGGATCTGTGCAGCGTCTGTCAAAAGCCAACATTTCTGATCTGTCCAGCAGCCCTCAACTCTATCAACACATCGAGAGCCCTCTGCATGTGGCGATCCACCGCTCTCCATCTGTCCAACAAGAGCAGAGCGACATCCCCTCAAATCAAAGTAGTATCGATTTGAAGTTAATAAGCTCAAATTCACATTTAGAAGATATAAGCATTCAAAAATGTAAAGGCTTAAAACTGGGTTAATTAGGTTAACTAGGCAGGTTAGGGTAATTAGTCAAATTATTGTATAATGATGCTTTGTTCTATAAACCATCGAAAAAAAATTGCTTAAAGGGGCTAATAATTTTGACCTTAAAATGGTCTTTAAAAAATTTAAAACTGCTTTTATTCTAGCCAAAATAAAACAAATAAGACTTTCCCCAGAAGAAAAAATATTATCAGACATACTGTGAAAATTTCCTTGCTCTGTTAAACATCATTTGGGAAACATTTAAAAAAGAAAAAAAATAGTTTGTCAACAGGTTTACAACAGGTCTACTCGTTTCTTTTAAGTAAGCAAACTAATTGATTTAAAGCAACAGGTTTACTCACTTGCAAATAGAAAATGAGAAAATAATAATAATAATATGCAGTGTAAATCTGATCTCCTCCGTGTTTATAAAGTCTTAAAAAAAAACAACTGAAGGGAACCCAAAATGCTGGCATGTTGAAACCCTTTCCGTGAAATTACATTAATCTTTACGGCAAGCCCAGTCTGGGAAATTTGCACACACATAACCGCAGTCAACTACGACATTCAACATACACATTTTCAGCCAAATACAGGATACATTTTAATGCGTTTTGCCTTTTGTTTTTTGGGTTTTTTTGTTTTTTGCCTTTTGTTTTTTGCATGGATCTGGAAATGGGTTAAAGTGGAAGTTTTGGAAAATGCTGCCATTGTCATTTCCATGTCAACACCTGAAAATGAGAGATTTACAAAATTATGACATCATGCATGTGCATGGAACACATTTAGGCAGGTGTAGAAAATAAGTGCAAACAAACCCAACAATGGCAGAACACATGGTAGTGTTAGTATTGCTCAAGTGTTTGCTTCATGAGCTTTTCCTTCATCATCAGGATTTACTTCCCGTTCCAACCAAATGCGGAGACAAATTATACTACACTTAAAAATACACTTGTTGTTTATTCAAACTATTTATTTAAAATAAGTTGTAACAACACAATTCTTGAGGTTTTAGAAGGACAACTTCATTGTTTTATGTGCAATTCACTCAAATTTGTAAAACCTAATAAGCTAACTTAATTCCTTCATGGTGTCCCAACACAAATCATTTGTGTGGAACCCAGCATCAGTACTGAGCCATCATTTCTGTACAGGTACTGTTTAATAAAAATATGACAGCACCAGCTACTGACCTGACAAATATTATACAGTGTAATTGAATCCTTTTGAAAACATTGGGTAAACAGGAAAGAAATAAAGGTGAATAGTCTCAAGCTGTGATATCAACAAAACACTATTGCCTATTTTATTAAAAGAGGAGGAGTTACTCAAATGTCTCACCCTGTCACAATGCGGAGGTTAAAATGCCCAGCTCCGTCACCCTCTTCACCCTTCACACTTGTGTATTACTCCGCCCACGTACAGCAACAAGCAGAGGACACTCTACAGTTTGACAAATATTGCAGCTGTTGGACAACATAAGGTACTTTTGAGGCTTTTTAGATGAGAATGTAGTAGTTTAGATGGATTTTCTCACACACATTTCTGCAGAAAATCTCTAAATTAAAATAAAATCTAAAACAAAATGCAAAACGTAGAGAACTTATTAAGACATGGCAAACACAGTTAAAATCTCAGATGTGTAATAGCAGAAAAGCAGCTCACAAGAACTGAAGCTCTTCAGGTTTGTGTCCGAGTCTCGGTCATCATTTACTGGTTTTGTCTGCTCTCCTGTTAGACCTGCACTTCTGAAGGCTTTAGTGGTCAGATGTAGTTACCGGATGAAACCTGGAGGTGTGAGTGGATTCAGTGCAGGATTTATAGCTGTGCTTTACCCCATCAAAGGTCAGTATGGAGGACGAGTTACAGACTTGAAGAGAACAGACCAGAGCCATTACAACTGAGAGGTTCACCAGTTTTCCAGGTGCCTAATTAACTATTTGAAACATCAAAATCAAGACATATTATTGAATATTTTTCTTAAATTTTGTTGGTAAATAACAAAATCATTATCACTAATAATAACAATAATAAAGTTTAACAAAAAAAAATAGAAAAAGTATACAAAAATAATAAAAATAAAATTATTTAGTAAAATACAGGGTTTCTGACCATTTTAAGACCATGAAGAATGAAATTTAGACTTATATAGGGCTAAACGCTAAGGAATTTTTAAATGGGTCAGCAGAAAAGAATTGAATTAGTCATTTCTTAGCCAATAGAAATTACTAATTAATTCTATATTTGAAATAATGTGTCAAAGCAAGCAGACCTCAGTTGTATACATACATTTTTTTCAGCATAACTTAAAAAAACCTCTTTAAAAACTAAATGTATGCACAACAGATTGTTATAATATATATTATTGATAGTTTTGCTAAAAGTTTTGAGAAGTATTGTTGGTGATTGAAAGTGTGTTGGATTGATTGGGTAGCTTCACATAGGCAAAGGAAAATTAGGACCCGTTTAAAATGATTTAAGACCTACAAGACAAAATTTCAGTGAATTTAAGACTTTTTAAGGCCTAAAATTTTGTTTTTGAAATATAAGACATTTTAAGACTTTTTAACACCCATCGAAGAAGGCTTTGGCTGTCGCTTCAGTGTGACTGAGGAAAATTGAATGTGCTGGCCAGTTTGTTATTTAAATGAATGATATTTAAATGACAATATGCTATTTTTTAATTTAAAACTTTAACCAATTCCTATTTTTTTATGAACTATGATGTAATACATTTTAATTTGAAAAATGAGTATTCTTCTCGTGTGATTATAAATATTTTTTTTATAAAAATGACAAAAATGTATGTATGCTAATGTATTATACAATTTTATTTAAAGGATCACTTTAACTGTCCATCCACGTGATTTACGGATTCCAAATTTATGGTTTAAAATGACAAGGTCATCCCACAGAAGTATACATCAGTGAACAGGAAGTGTCATTCATAATGAAGTTATTAGTGCAAACCCACCTGTATTTAGACACTACCCGCTTGAACTTTAATTTACGAACTTTTCATGGATTCTAAATTTCACAAATATGTTTTCCGATTACGAAATGAAACACGAAACCAGTGACTAACCAGTCATCAGGTCAATTGGAAATCGTCCAACAAACGTAATTAAGCACAGTTTAAGTCGCATGTAAATCCTGAAAAATACGGCTCTCTGGGGGAGTGTCGGCCATAACAAGAAAACAAGCTCGCTCAACAAAATCCCTCTCTGTAGTTGTCAGTGTTTTCCCCCTGGACCACTTTCTGAATCATAAACATCTTAACAGGGCTGGTGTCCCGCGGGAGCCCCGCACCGCTTCCTACAAGCCGAGCTCTTATTGCCTCCAGGTGGCCGAGGAAAAGAGCACTGGCCGGCCATAAATGTCCCATAAACTGCGAGTGGCACCTCCAGAGGTGGACGGGTCACTGCACCTGTCTGATCTGAGGACGGAGACTTGAGCTTCCTCTGTCCAATAATCACTCAAACACTCCATCACTCCTGCTCTTTTTCTCACTCACTACTATTTATCTGAAAAAAAAAAAAAAAAAAAATATATATATATATATATATATATATATAATTAGAAAATTTAAAATATGAGTTAGATGTGGAGGAATGTACAATAAGTAATAATCATTATTAATAATACATTTACAATAGTTAATAATATAATATAATATAATATAAAATTTTATTTAATTTTAAGGTTTTAATATAACATGTTCAAAAACGTAATTGTACGGTTTTTTTCCCCACAGCTGGGGTGCTGGAAAAAAAACATAAAATAACGGCTGTTAAATTACAGAAATTTACAATAAAATAACGGCCATTAAATTACAGAAATTTACCGTAAAATAACGGACTTAAATTACAAAAAAATCCTTAAATTAAAATTTCTGTTAAATTTCTGTATTTTAACGTCTGTTATTTTACGGTAAATTTCTGTAATTTAACGGCCGTTATTTTACGTTATTTTACAGCACCCCAGCTTCCGGAAAAAGCACTGTAAACATTTTTTTTTTACAGTGAACTATACTACTAATATGTATTTATTAAGCAAAATAAGTTAAACATTAACCAAAGAGAAAAAAAAATATATATAAAAATAGTAAATATAAATATGGCTTTATTTACCTAAAGTTTGTAAATGTTCATTTTTAATGTATGTATAGATTCGACTTATTTCTGTGCAGAAAGATCCATTAGTAAACAGTGTTAAAATAATATCCTCTCCTTCTGACCATTATGACTACTATAGAAAGGAATGAGAAATTCAGTGCTGCATGACCTCTAAACTAACACTATTCATATTGTCCATTATATGATAAGTATACACAATTGTGTCATTTTAATAGCACATTGTTAAATGTGTAGCATGTGTCCGGTGGTGAGCGGCCCATGGGGACCAGCATCCTTCTGGTCAGCTTTAATTGGCCCTCATGCCTGGATATGGGGCCATGGTGCTTTGATCTCACTTAAAAGAGCTAATTGATCTCCATGTTCAGAGTAGTTTAAGCCATCCTGAGGGGGGAAGAGAATCAACAAAAGCAACAAGCTTTACTAAACTGATAGTTCTGCCAAAAATGTTAATTTACTCATCATTTTTTCACCTTCAAGTGGTTCCAAACCTAAATAAATTTATTATTTTTCTTCTATTGAATACAAAAAAATATATGATGGGTAATGATGGAAACCAGTAGTCATTGACATCCATATACAAAATAAATTAAATACAATGGAAGTCATTTACAACTGGTTTCCAACTGTCTTTAAAATATATTGTTTTGTGATAAACAGATGAAAGAAACTCAAACAGGTTTGGAAACCTATTTTGTCCTTTTATAAAATAAAAATTCACATTGAACAAGTGTAACATTATTTTAGGAGAGAATAATGAGGAGAAACTTGAAATATCGGCAAGACAACATATTATTATCGTTAATGCAGTTTTTACTATTATTTTTTATGATTTTTAAAAGTCCATTGCTTGGTGGCTCTGAATACACAAAGGCAGACAATCGGTCACAGGAGTAGTGGGATGTTGAACGGTACTGACTTTGAATGGGTCGTCGTGAGTCTCAACCAATTAGAACATTTGGGATGGGCCTTAAGATTGGATTCACAACACAAGCAGAGCATTACGTCACTGACTCTAGCTTACTCATGGGAAGTTTTTCACCTCAAGCTAGTTTTTCACTCAAGTTGAATCACTTGAAGGATGTGATTGAGGTAAATCCCACATATTCGCAGCAAACATGTATTCCATGTCGTTCTCAGCGCCTGGTGGAAATTCACCTATATTCACATGTTTGCACTGACTTTATATGTAATCTAATCATGTTAGTACTTAATTTGGCTTTTGGTTTGAATCCAGCATATTTAGGGAGTAGTGAACATTGTTTAGGGACTCTGTAATTCTCTCTGTAATTAGCTATCGAGATGGTTAACAGAGAAAAGTGTAACATGCAATGACAGGAACTGAGAACCACTGATGCACTGATTGCTTAATTATCACTAAATGCCATGGCAGTGTCAAATAGCTTTGGTTTTATAATTAATTTGATTATATTAATGTTTTAGTTAAAATTGACAAAATATTTTAACTGTCAATGCAGAAAGAACCTATATAAACATAAATGTTTGAATAGGTTTTGATATAGGTTTTAACATAAAATTGGCCGTTTTCCTATATTACATGTACATATATGCACACATACAGTTTAAGTCAGAATTATTAGCCCCCTTCCTTATTAGCGCCGCCTTTTATTTTTTTCCCCAATTTCTGTTTAACAGAGAGATTTTTTTTAACACATTTCTAAACATAATAGTTTTAATAAGTCATTTCTAATCACTGATTTATTTTATCTTTGCCATGATGACAGTAAGTAATATTTTACTAGATATTTTTCAAGACACTAGTATTCAGCTTAAAGTGACATTTAAAGGCGTAACTAGGTTCATTAGGTTAACTAGGCAGGATAGAGTAATTAGGCAAGTTGCTGTATAATGATGGTTTGTTCTGTAGACTATCGAAAAAATATATAGCTTAAAGGGGCTAATAATTTTGACCTTAAAATGTTTTTTAAAAAATTTAAAGCTTCTTTTATTCTAGCTGAAATAAAACAAATAAGACTTTCCCCAGAAGAAAAAATATTATCAGACATACTGTGAAAATTTCCTTGCTCTGTTAAACATCATTTGGGTTAAAAAGGGGGCTAATAATTTTGACTTCAACTGTATACGTGTAGCCCCTCTTTGATTTATTTATTTTTTTTTCAAGTATTTCCCAAATGAGCGCAAGGGAATTTTCACAGTATGTCTGATAATATTTTTTCTTCTGGAGTCTTATTTGTTTGATTTTGGCTAAAATAAAAGCAGTTTTTAATTAAAAAAAACATTTTAGGGTCAAAATTATTAGCCCCTTTAAGCTATTTTTGTTTTTGATAGTCTACAGAAATCACCATCATTATACGATAACTTGCCTTATTACCCTAACCTGCCTAGTTAACCAAATTAACCTAGTTAAACCTTTAAATGTCACTTTAAGCTCTACAGAAGTGTCTTGAAAAATATCTAGTAAAATATTATTTGCTGTCATCAAGGCAAAGATAAAATAAACCAGATAATAAAATAGAGTTATTAAAACTATTATGTTTAGAAATGTGTTGAAAAAAATCTCTCCCTTAAACAGAAATTGGGGAAAAAATAAACAGCTATGACAACTATGGCCTGCATATGCACATATTTTTTGAATGCACCTCAATTTTGCCTCTATGTGGCTTATATACACATATACAGTATACAGCATATATATTATCATATCTGTGCATATATAGGTTTCATATATGCACATATATCCTCACACAGGTTCTTTCCAAAGGAAAACTGTGATAAAAAGATGTTTTTTCACTTATTTCATATACCAGAAATTAAAAAATAAAAGTGCACAAGACACTATTTTAAATTCATAGTTGGATTTTGCATATAAGAATGTGAAATCACGCGATTAATTACGATAAAATAGCTTAATCGTTGACCACCAAAGTGAAATTAATGTGTTGTAAATCCTCACAATGCAAACACAAAAAACACACGTTGCAAATCCTCACAACACATGCACATTAAGAAACGCACAGCAAATCCTCACAACATGCACATTTTGATCTGAAAAAAGAGTTCTGCGGTTAGCACATTGTATTTGTATTATGTTTCCTAGTATGTAGTATTTGTCCTTTCCATCATTAGCTTAAAAAAAGGGCCTGAATTTATTTTAAGCTTGTTTTAACAATTAATGAAGCATTGCAAATTTATTTTCATTAGCCTTGATATTATATTTATTTGAGGATCTTAAGTTAATACAGTCATGTTATATAGTAATGTTTCACAATTAAGCATCAGGGCAGCACGGTGGCGCAGTGGATAGTGCTGTCGCCTCACAAGCAAGGCTCTGGCTCGAGCCTTCACTGGGTCAGTTGGCATATCTGTGTGGAGTTTGCATGTTCTCCCTGTGTTCGTGTGGGTTTCTTCTGGGTGCTCCGGTTTCCCCCACAGTCCAAAGACTTGTGGTATTGACTTTATTCTTCAATGTGGATTTTGCTATCGTTTTCTGACTTCCGATTCAGTTGCCTATGGGAGAAATGACTTGGAATAATAAACGGCAGAAAACGGCCAAACTACTTGTTCTACAAACAAGTGTTTGCATGACTATACAGAAAAAATAGAATAATATAATAGGAAAATATCAGTTTGCAACTTCCAGCAGCAAAACAAGCTGTTTTTAACTTCTAAAAATGAATGGAAGTGAATGAGACCGGAAGTCTCAAACCAAAAAATTCAAAATGGAATGCGCCCACATGTACGTGGAGAATAAGGGGAATAGGTGAATTGAATAAGCTAAATTGTCCGTAGAGTATGTGTGTGAATGAGAGCGTATGGGTGTTTCCCAGTGATGGGTTGCAGCTGGAAGGCCATCCGCTGCGTAAAACATTTGCTGGATAAGTTGGCGGTTCATTCTGCTGTAGGAACCCCTTATTAATAAAGGGACTAAGCCAAAAATAACATGAATGAATGAATTAAGCATCAGTTTATTTAGGCCAATAATATCCAAAAGACAAAGGAATCATATAATCAGTTTAGTTTAGTTATAATAAATGAAAAATTGTTCGATGACCACTGCACAATAATCAAATCCCAGCAGGGTCCATAACTTTTTTCAGTTAATCCCCTTGAAACATTTCCACTGTGGTCAGTGCTATTTAAATGTGTTGTAAATATTTACATTGTGTTTCTTAACCTCCTAGGGCTTGAGTGTCCACATATGTGGACAGCACATTTTAGCTCTTAAGTGGCTGTTTAAAATATTTTGAATGTTTTATATTTTGTTACAGACACACAGTGTCATCCTGCAACTGTTTTGCAGCACATGAAATGTCCCAAACACTATTTTTAACTGTCCAACATGGGAAAAAAAGTCCACATATATGGACATCATTTTTCTCTAAAAGTACATTGTATCAAAAGGTGATACTAAGGCTTTTATTCTAATTAGGTTTCAATAAGCCCAAATAGCAAAGAGAAATAAAAAATGCATGTAAAAAAACACATTGGGCCTAAAGAGGTTTATGTGCATGTGTGGTGAAAATTTGCAGTGCATTTTCTATTTGTGTTTCCTTTATGAGTATTTGCTGGTGTTTTTTTCTATTTCATGTGTTTTCTTAAGTTCCAGTGCGATGAGCTCTTCCGGCCACCGTATAAACAGTAAAACTGAAAGAAAAAAATGGGATGGTGGTGAAGCTGAGAAGGACAGGATAGAGGAGTAAACCCTAAAAAACAGAGAGAGATCAGCTCACGCCCGGGCCCATTGCTCCTCAATTACTCTAATGTGCCTCACATGGCAGAAAGAGAGAGAGCGACGGAGAGAGAGAGAGAGTCATGCACTTGCCTCGCTCTTTGATTTGACTCTTCGATGTGTGCCAGATCCAGACGGGATGGGTTACGCTTCCCCCTCAAGTCCCTTTTTAGCTTGTTAAGGGAGAGGTGAAGACCACACGTCTCAATCTCCTGCAACGGTTTGCTCCGTTAAACTCCAGATGACGTCATCAACACAGAAACGCATGAAAATAAATGTACAGATGTTTTATGGCTTGTACTGTATAGCCTTTGTTAAAGGTGATTGGTGAAATAAGAGAGTAACCGATGTGTAGACCTGCAATCATTCAGTGCTCGATCAGTCATAATGCATCTAAGTTTACTTTGAGTCTTGGCCAGTTTGATATTTTATTACAAACACATTTTGATTCAAAGTAGAGAGGACAGGAAAGGAAGGGGGGGGGGGGGGGGGGGGGAGAAAATGGAAATGAGGCTAGAATTGAACTTTTAAAATGCACACACACATAGCACACCACAAAGCCACGCCTCCATTTTTTACGAAAAATGATACAAGGTCATGCAGGTCAAGACCATGCTTTAAAATTAGGTTAGCTTTCACAAAAATAATTTCAATTAATAATAAAATAAATAAAATGCAAAGGTATAGTTCACCCAAAACTGAAACTGTTATCATCATTTAATCAGCCTTCTCTTGTCACAAACTTTTCCTTTACCTTTTTTCTGTTGAACACACACACACACACATACATAAAAACATATTTTGAAGTATATCGGAACCTGTAGCCTTGATTATGTCATGAGGACACAGGTGCAAGACCTGTGATTGGTCAGGTTGGTAGTGGTGCTGAGTATAAGCGGAGCCAGAGAGCTGTGGGAGTGGACTGAGGCCGGTGGCATGAGAATTTAACAAGTGTCAAGTCCCACAGAGGGACTTACTTGATGTTTATTTTATGATTAAAGATGTTAAATGTTGGGTGGCATGGTGGCTCAGTAGTTAGCACTGTCACCTCTCAGCAAGAAGGTCGCTGGTTTGAGTCCCGGCTGGGTCAGTTGGGATTTCTGAGTTTGCATGTTCTTGCCGTGTTCGTGTGGGTTTCTTCCTGGTGCTACGGTTTCTCCCACAGGCAAAAGACATGAGGTACTGTACAAGTAAATTGAATAAAATAAATTGGAGTGTGTATGGATGTTTCCCAGTGCTGGGTTGCAGCTGGAAGGGCATCCGCTGTGTAAAACATATGCTGGATAAGTTGGCTTCATTGGGTTGGGTTCATTCTGCTGTGACGACCCCTGGTGAATAAAGGGACTAAACCGAAGGAAAATGAATGAATGAATGGTAAATGTTTACCCGTTCCCACCTCTTTCTTCCCAGAATGAGTGTGAGTTCGAGCTACATCTACAGCAGCGTAGCACGCATTACTATCGAAAACCCAAAACATAAGCAAAGTAACTCAACAAATTGGAACACACACATAGAAACCCCACTTAAGTTTAAATGCTCATAATGGTGTCAGCTACATGCCACATATGCATCGTGGGGTATTCCAATTACTTGATGCAGAAGTATAAATTAGGCTTCAGTTGAAGCAGTAATACTAGGATTTTGGTTAAAACAGAACAGTGTCAGTGGTTTCTAGTTACAAAGTTTTTTGGAACATTGAGCAAAGCAGCCAACATTAGACCATTCCAATCAGAAAATGCTGCTTAACTGCTTGTATAAGCTCTTGTTTTGTCCAGGCGGGACTATTGTAATGCACTCTTGGCTGGATTCTTAATCAACACCATCAAGCCTCTGCAACTGATTCAGTGGCTGTGAGAGTGGTCTTAAACAAAAGCAAATCACACTTGTATTCATCAATCTACACAATCTACACTGATGCAGCTCACATCAATTACAAGGTGCTTTGCCTACAAAACAACAACTGGCCCTGCAAGACTTTACCTGAACTCAGCATTTTATGGTTATGGGCCAGGCAGGGCTCTTTAAATCTGCATCCGAACAGGCTTTTATGGTACCATCCCAAAGTGGCACAAAATCAATTGCAAGGACTTTCACCTTTAATGTTCCATATTGGCGGAATGGCTTAGCTAAGGAGAAGCTGATTCTCTGGATATTTTTAAGAAATGGCTGAAGACAAATCTGTTGCCAAGACTTACACCTCCAACAATAACACTCCATACTCCGTAGATTTTAAATTGACCTTTAAAAAGAATTGTAAGAATGTTTATAAAAAGGTCAGATATGCAACCCTATGCACACACAGACTGATAGGTCACCTAATCTGCTCCTACGTTGCCTGAAAAAAAAAAGAGATGGTTAACACACAAAACTCTCCAAAACTTATCATTGCATCTACATGTTTTGGTACACATTTTAAAGTGCTTCTACTATCCTCATTGTTATGTCACTTTGGATAAAATAGTTTTTGCAAGAGTCCATTAAATAATGTAAATAAATAAAAGTTTTGTTTTCCATGTTGCTAAGAGGCCAACGAGCTCCTACATACTCCAACGTTTCAGCTGTAACATCCTCATATAATAGTAGGATTTACGTTTAAACCTTAAATTACTGACATAGTAATAATCATAATCAAAGGAAAGGAAACTTGTACTAGTCAAGAAGCACAAGCTTTTTTCAACTCCCACACTGTATTATGAATATCTAATGCACATGCTAGAATATTTCCCAGAGTATTCAGCCTTTGTTTTATCAAAGCTTTAGACTCTGTAAATTTCATTATATAGGTTCCTCCTCAGAGACCCTGTCCATCCAAAAGCATGAAAGACCCATCACAGGATTCCAGCTTATTCTCATGGACAAGTTTCCATGTATTCGCGTATGTCTTACTTTGTGTGTGAGTGTCTGTGAAGAGAAAAGAGAGCCTAACAAGCTTGAGTCCACGTGCCCAGCGATGGATGGCTCCCTCTGCTCTTCTCTACATTGGAAGCAGATGACTTTATCAGCGGCCTACAAAAACACAGTCCTGTCCGCTCATGCACACACAGAGTCGCGGTCTGACAAAACTCTCATCTCCTTCAGTCTCCTGCAGAACAGAGGAACACTGAATGATACAGAGAGAACGAGAAGCAGAAGCAAATCCATTTCTCATTCCGAAGGCGCATTGATCAACTTGACCTACTAGCAGGAGTTTGGTTTCTACTCTATCATGTGGAAATACTTTTTTGATGATGCAAAGAAAATTATAAACATAAAAAGTATGGCAAAGTGTACAAGAACTTTTTCAGTTTTCAGTACAATATTTGTAATTTATTTGTAAATATCTGTTTAATTCACTAGCAAAAGTTCAAAGTGATAATTGTTTATACAAAAAAATTCAATGTAACTATCTGGAATAATTAAGATATTTAATATCTAATATACTAAATTGTTGATCATGTACTCATGTAGCTTTCTCTTTCTCATTATATATATATATATATATATATATATATATATATATATATATATATATATATATATATATATATATTAAAAATGTTATTATTATTTAATTTTTTGTACAATCTCTTTTGCTCACTAAAATAGGTATGATAGCTTTTGTTTTTTATTATTTTGAAATGTTACTCATTCTAATATGGTGATTTGCTACTCAGTTATTATTTGTAATATCGTTATTACTGTCAATTTTCATTCATTCATTTTCTTTTTGGCTTAGTCCCTTTATTAATCTGGGGTTGCCACAGTGGAGGAACCGCCAGCATATGTTTACCCAGCATATGTTTTACGCAGCAGATGCCCTTCCAGCTGCAACCCATCACTGGGAAACATCCACACACACTCATTCACACACATACTGTACACTACGGACATTTTTTAGCTTACCTAATTTACCAAGGCAGGACTTGAATCGGTGATGTTCTTGATGTGAGGGGACAGTGCTAACCACTGAGCCACCATGCCACCAGAAACAAACAATAAACTGATTTTTGTACACAAAATGTGTAACATTAGAAACGACTTTACTGTTTATTTCTGTTTAGTCCACTTCTGAATGGCTGAAGAAAAACAAAATGAAGACTTTGTAGTGGCCTAGACAAAGTCCTGATATGAATTCAATTGAGATGCTGTGGCAAAAAAGGTAATTCATGCTCAAAATCCTCTAATGTGGCTGAATTACAACAATTCTGTGAAGATGAGAGGCTAAATTCCTCCGCAGTGCTGTAAAAGACTCATTGCAAATTAGCGAAAATGCTTGAATGCAGTTGTTGCTGCAAATGGTGACCAAATCAGTTATTAGGTTCAGGGGGCGAACACTTTTTCACACAAGCCTATGAAGCTTTACATTTTGTTTTCCTTTAATAATAAAAACCTTCAGTTAAAAACTGCATGATGTGTTTACTTGAGTTACTTTGACTAATATTTACTTTTTTTATGATCTGTTGAATCCTGTTAAATCATTAAAGTGTGACAAACATAAAAAAAGAGAAATTCGTACGAGGCAAATACTTTTTTAACACTACTGTATGCACATGTATTAACCAAAATAGTCAATATCTAAATAAGTTAAAATAAATTGTTTATGAGAAATAAATGACCACATACTCTAAAATATAGTAAAATACAAAAAGATGTCACAATAGTACTGTCTTTAGTGTATTGCTGATCAAATAATTGCAGCCATATTCAAAAACTAATCCTAATATTCCAAACATTTGACCTGCAGTGTAAGCATAAAGATCATAAACAGAGCTGAGAATAGTTCTCTTCTATGCTTCATGCCAAACCATAAAAAATACTCATGGATTAAACACTAAAGGCTCTGACCAATGAGAGAGCCAGTCTTTTTCATTTTACTGTGCGGTCTCTGGATATTATGATTATTTCCCTATCATAAAGCCTGAGCAGTGCTGAAAGTAAAACCATGTGAGGTGGTTGGTGGATGCTGTGGGTGGGAGGTGTGGTTTTGACATTCAGCTCCATTTAGAGGTGAGGGTCCAAATGATAGAAAACCAGTAACTAAGTATTTTTACTTTACTACTGAACCTATAATGTTTTAGGTATCTTTACCTTATCAGTGTGTTTTAATTTTATGAAAGTTTACTTTTATTTCACTACATTCAGTTTTACTCCACAGCATTTCCTGAACGAAGCTGGGTAAATTGAATTGGACTGATCTGTCCTCATCTGTTGTCAAGTCAACAACTCACTGATTCAAATGATCAGTTAGTGAATCTCAAGTCAACAACTAAGTTATTAAAATGATCAGTTGAGACTGAATGTCCAGTCAACAAATCTCTAATTCAAATGATCAGTCCAGAGTGAATCTCCAGCCAACATATTACTGATTTAAATTATCTGTTCAGAGTAAATCTCTAGTCAACAACTCACTCATATAAATTATCAGTTCAGAGTGAATCTCCAGCCAACGTCTCACTGATTCAAATGAACAGTTCAGACTGAATCTCCATTTATCAGCTCACTGATTTAAATGATCAGAATGAATCTCCAGTCAACACCTTACTAAATCAGATGATCTGTTCAGAGTGAATCTCCAGTCAACAGATCACTGATTCAAATGATCAGTTCAGTGAATCTCCAGTCAACAACTCACCTATTTAAATGACCTGTTTATAGTGAAAATCTAATTAATAACTCACTAATTCAAATGATCCATTAGTGTGAATCTCCAGTCAACATCTCACTGATTTAAATGATTTGTTCAGGGTAAATCTCTAGTCACCAACTCACTGATATAAATGATCTGTCCACAGTGCATCTCCAGCCAACATCACATTGATTCAAATAACCAGTTCAAAGTGAATCTCCATTCAACAACTCACTGATTCAGATGATCTGTTCAGAGAGAATTTCCAGTCAACAGCTTACTAATTCAAACGATCAGTTCAGAGTGACTCTCCAGTCAACAACTCTCTGATTCAAATGATTCATTCAGAGTGAGCCACTAGTAATCGATTCACTAAATTTACAAATTAATCTGAATAGGTCAAGTTTTACTTAAAAACTAAACATAATGCTAAATTGTTGATCATGTACTCAAGGCTGTAGCACATAATAGAAAAATAATAATAATTACATAGTGCACTTGTAACATTTTTAAATCACATTGTGTTTTAACTTATTGTTTATATCAGTCATCATACATTTACACACATCTTTGTTTATTCGTTTTTTTTGTCACATACTACACTCAAAAAAAAAAAAAAAAAAAACCCATTAAAAAAAACGGGAAAATGTACTGGCAGCTCATTACACAGACTTTTTACGGTAAATTAAACACAGAAAATTTCCGTTAATTGACAGTGTGTCCACATAAAAATATATATATATATATGTTTTTTGATGGTCAATCTACTGTAAAAAAAAGCTAAACATTTAATATTATTTTTATATTAAAAACGGCTATTTTTTAAGGGAACACAACAGTAAAATAGTGTAAACATTCTGTGTTTTAATATTATACCTACAGTAAAAACCAATTGACAGATTCTGTGTTTTAATGGTATACCTACTGTAATTTTTTAAACTATTTTACTTATTTAATGCTAGTCAAGCAGTATAAAAATGAGAAATGGTAAAGACGCACATTTATCCATATGGGAAAATCCACTTTATTTATGATTTCCTACAGTAAAACAAAACCCTTTTTTTATACTGTATGTGTGGAGAAGCAGTAAATAGCTTGTTAACTGTGCTCTTACAATGATTAGTAAAAAACAACTTTGTAAATAAAACAGATTCTTTAATGAATACAAATCATTTGCAAATCCAAATAGCTAGTTATACACACTCTATAGAGCAGATTATGTGTTTTGTCATTTTCACTTGTTTGCACACTTGAATTTTCTTGAATTACGAATATGATAACTTTTGGTAATACAATTTTCCTGCAAAATAAACTTTCATCAATAAGTATTTTTAACAGTTAAGTATACATTAAAAATCAAGTACTTTAGTACCTTGAACCAAGTTAAATTGAAAAAGAAGACGTTTGACTTTTACTGGAGTAATATTATTATAGTATTTGTACTTTTACTATAGCTGATTTGTGTACTTCATCCACCACTGTGGGAAAACTAGATGCCTCTTGCATTTCTGCAATAAAATTGGTAGAGTGAAATTTCGCACAATCAATCGCACTTACACATATATCTTTGCCTGACTCATCAAGTTTTGATCACATGACCATTACCCAACCAGTAGACTGCAAGTATAGATTCCAACAAAATATGCACATGCCATTGACAGTGAATGGTCATACTGAAAAAAAAATTATTCAAAGATGATTACTTGGATTTACAAAATTTTATTATGTTAAGCGGATGTAAACAATTTATTTGGGCTGAATTTAATCCAACAAGTTAAGTTGAACATTACTCAATTTAATTTGTTTGTTTAAATTTAACCCATATACATTTTTTGCTACAACTTTGCAGACATTATTTTGGGTTGTAAAATGTGGATGCTTTTTGAAGCGCAATAATAAGGCCAGTCTGGACGAGGAGGGTTTCCATTCTAAAATGACATTTTAAAACAAAAACACGCTAGTGTAAATGGCACATGACTACAAGTGAATTTCAGAACGATATATTCGCTATAATCACGAGAAAATGAAAGAATATCCGAACAAAATCTTTTTAATAACAAGGCAACAAACAAGGAAGAACACAATCTGACAAGCTCAAAGAACAAACTGGGTACTGCCTAGAAACGAATAAAGAAACTAAACAAGACACAGGTGATCATAATAAGTAATGACGAAAAGACATGATTAGAAACAGAATCAAAACAGAACATAATGTTCAAATAAACACATACAAATAAAAACAAATAAAAACAAACAAACATTACAGTCCAGTATGAAAATAGATTTTCATTTTCATTTCTAACAAGTACATTTAATGTTTTTGTTTTAATATATTTAACAATTAACTTGTCAAATATATTAAAAACAACTGAGCACAAGATAACATTGAAGGTAATTTACACTAAAGGTTATGAATATATAATCTTTAGGACATTCATTAAAGGGTAAAATCACATTCAAGAGTTTTTTTTTTGTTGTTGTTGTTACTAAGTGTTAATAATGCTATTGGTTATTATTAATAATGTTATATGTTAATATTACACTAAAATATGGATGTTAAATCTCCATGAGAGGATGAAACACACAATACATTTACGCTTTTTCACACCAGCAAACCCCTGCTCTACATCCAGTTACTTGTGTTTACTTGACATACCACGGTTAGAGGAAAAGGAAAAACTTAGAGGAAAAACTGGGAAACTAACTGTTCTACCTGCTCAGAGGAGTGTGAATAGAGTTGAAGTGAAGGACAGGCATGAGATAGTCCTGTCTGAGAGGCTCATGATGTCTGCACGGGCCAGTGAAACAGAACCTGTGCTCAGTGTGTGTTTCTGAAATCATCAACACACCAGTGACTCCGACACCCACACACTGTCTGGGGGAAACAGCAAGACTGACATGAACAGAGGGAAGCAAAAATGCATCTGTGGTCACAAGAAAAAAAAAAAAGAAGCAAAACACCATTATTTTCTGTACAATTCAAAAGAAAGCAGAGGCTCTCTGGGATTCAGAGGTTGATGGGCTGTAATATTATGCCAAGGGACATCATGCTACTTGTTGCATATAAATGTAGATTTTTATAATTAAAAAAATAAGCATAAAGTGAATATCAAGCTACTCTTAATGAGGTGGAAAACATGACGAAAGCTCTTAATACTGGGCTTAGCATTTATTAAAATAAAAAGATAAATAAAATAGATAAATTCTCAAGATTTGACAAATGTATACTGTATGCAAATACTTAATTTTAACGCAATAAATGTGCTTTTTGTTCCCAAATAATAAAACGGTGATGTTTAAAGTAAAAATTGGAGTACAGTTAAATCTAGGCTCTCACAATATCAGATTTTTCACAACATGATTAGGAAAACATTTCAATTATATCATAATATTAGTAGGAATGTCAGTAACTCTTCATTCAACAAGGTACTGGAAATATTCCTCAGAGATTTTGGTTGATATTGACATGATAACATCACGCAGTTGCTGCAGATTAGTCAGTTGCACATCCATGACGTGAATCTCTCATTCAAACCACATCTCAAAGGAGGCCATTTGAGTACAGTGAACTCATTGTCATGTTCAAGAAACCAGTCTGAGATGATTCGCGCTTTATGACATGGCGCGTTATTCTGCTGGATGTAGACATCAAAACTGTGGTCATAAAGGATGGACATGGTCAACAACAATACTCAGGTAGGCTGCGGCATTGACTCGATGCTTAACTGGGACTAATGGGCACAAAGTGAGCCAAGAAAATATCCCCAACACCATTACATCACCACCAGCAGAATGAACCGTTGGTACAAGGCAGGATGGATCCATGCTTTCATGTTGGTGACGCCTAATTCTGATCCTACCATCCAAATGTTGCAGTAGAAATTGAGACTCATCAGACTAGCCACTGTTTTTCCAATCTTCTATTGTCCAATTTTGGTGAGCCTGTGCTGTTTTGTACCAAATTGTAGCTTCAGTTTCCTGTTCTTAGCAGGAGTGGCACCTCATGTGGTCTTCTGCTGCTGTAGCCCCTCTGCCTCAAGGTTAGACATGTTGCGCATTCAGAGATGCTCTTCTGCATACCTCGGTTGTAACCAAGCGGCAACCTCCCGCTCTCCCTCGGGAAGTCAATATGGAAGTAACTGAAACTGCAATTCATCAAAATTCCACTAGTCCTGGCTCCATAATAGAGCAAATTGCAATTGAGCCCACTGTTAGAATGGCCAACTTTACAGCAGAAAAAAGGTGTTTATAACCTGGTACAAAGAACGAGTTTGGTTCATATAGCTATTATTACCCTCCATGACAACTGTGAGGGGGTGAATTTTTTTTATAACTCATCCATTTACTTTATATTAGGTTATATTAAGTTTGTATAATTAAGGGCGTGCCCACTTGAGTGACAGCTACTGTAGGTCTCGCTGGTAGCCGTCACTTCACCTCAGCTCAATCCGGCAGATTAGCCACTGAACTCGGCATACTCATCGTATTTTTGTTTTGTTTTATGTGGCTTTACACAGTCAGCTGCCTTTTGGACTTATTTCTTACAATTATCAGATGATATGGCATGCTATGTGCACTTAACTGTGCTCACAAACCATTCACGTGGCCTCTATTTTCCAGGTGAGTGAAATTATATACTGATATACCATCACTATAAATGTATTTGTTTTATTTTTTTTGTTTTATTGTTTTATAAAGCACTCCAGAATCTGACAGATTGATTAGCTGTAGGCTCTAGAACAGTCATCTGAAGCGTTGTCATACAGTGTTATGCTGGAGTTCATCAATAGTCTTGCATTTACTAACATTTAGTTAGGCGTTTCTCCCAAAGTAAAGTCTGTCTGCCAGGTCTAAGCAAAGTGTCAGCAGGTGTCTGCAGCTCCGCTCACTCTCCGCCTCTTTGCCCTTTTGGTATCCCGCCGTGGGTGCGATGATATACAAACAAAATGGCGACGGTTGGCCGCGCCTACTTGTAGCTTCTTTTGCAGTGTTCAGAAATCTATGGGTGACGTTACGGATACTATGTCCATATATTTTACAGTCTATGGTTGTAACGAGTGGTTATTTGAGTTACAGCTACCTTTCTATCAGCTCGATCCAGTCTGGCCATTCTCCTCTGACCTCTGAATCAGCAGTTTCTGAAATACTCAGACCAGCATGTCTGGCACCAACAACTAGGGCACATTCAAAGTCACTTAAATTCTCTTTCTTCCCCATTCTGATGCTCGGTTTGAACTGCAGCAGATCGTCTTGATCATGTCTACATGCTTAAATGCATTGAGTTGCTGCCATGTGATTGGCTGATTTGAAATCTGCGTTTGCGAGCAGTTGGACAGGTGTACCTAATAAAGTAGCCAGTAAGTGTATTTGTTACAGTATTTCCTTCAGCTTAGTCCCTTTATTAATCAGGAGTTGCCAAGGCAGAATGAACCACCAACTTATCCAGCATTAGTTTCATGCTGTGGATGCTCTTCCAGCTGCTGGAAAACACCCATACACCCTCACATTCACACTCATACACTAGGACCAATTCAGTTTATTCTATTCACCTAAAGCGCATGTCTTTGGACTGTGAGCACCCAGAGGAAACCCACACCAACACAGGGAGAACATGCAAACTCCACACAGAAATGCCAACTGACCCAGCCGGGGCTCGAACCAGCGACTTTCCTGCTGTGAGGCGACAGTGCTAACGACTTAGGCACCGTGCTACCCATTTCTTAGTAGTTATTTAACGTAAGTTTTTGTAAGATATAACTTTTAATTGAAATAATTTATTACCAAATGGTAAAATCAGCATTAAACGAGATGACTAAACAGTTTATAATAATTTGTGTTAGTTCATATTAACTAATATAGTTACCTTAGGGTAACAAATGAAACCTTATTGCAAAATATTACTGAATGAAAACAAAATAAAATAAAAGGCTTTTTCTATTTTGTATTTTATTTTTAAGGCAATAAATCATATCAATGCACACACACAAAAGGGGATAATTACACTTAACAGAGGAGACTACAATGTGCACAATTTCTAGTTTAACACAGTGTAAGATTTTTCCAGCTTAGCACAAGTATGACAATTTAAATCTACACAAATCTATTTCAATTAAGTCAAAACTCTAGCAACATTTGAAAGTTAGAAAAAAAGTAATTGAATTGAAGAATAAATTATACCTTTTTCCTGGTATTTTAAGGATGTATAAATTTGCATAAATATACATCATGTTTATTAAAGTACCTAAGATGGCTTAAAGTTGTACGTTGATTCTCTTTATGTTCCACTAGTCAAAACATTTCTGTCAGCATTTATGCAGCTACAGCAACAAGTATTTGTCATATTTGTCTATATGATTTCCTAAATGTCTTATTGGTGTATATGCACATGGATATTATTTTCAGCCAGCCAGCCAGCCTCAGCGCTTCCAGTGCATTCCAGTCTTTCCATTATAATTTTATTTATTTATTTATTTTTTATTAGTGATCTTCACTGCCTGATAGATATACAATATAAAGTGGGTCTCAGACCAGGCAAGAAGCACTATGGTAAATTAAGTTTCCCCCCGCCATATCTTTAAAATATGACAGTTTACTTTACCCCTGTATTTTCAATGGAGTTCCTGCGCTCACCTGCTGATCCTGACGGAGCTAGGTTACACAACCTTTCATCTTGTTTTAAGCTTGAACAACTAAATGAATGCTTAAGTCTGTTTAACTAGATGTACTGTAATTACAATACAACACTGATGCTGTAAAAGGAACCATATGAAATTGAAAGTCACATTAAGCTTTCGCCGGAAGTTTATCACTAGCTGAAAAAACTTGCTGTGCATATACCCCATTGTGGACATTCTGTGTGAGGACGCCCTCTGGTGTTGAGTATGAATGAAAGAAATTAAATGAGAGCGCTTAATGCTTCATAAAAGCAATAATGCTGGATTTTTATGTGTACTGCTCATTTGAAATATTATGGTTATCACCAAAGTTGGTATATTATGTCTCTTTTAATTAACAATGTGAATTATTCATTTATTTATTTATTTATTTATTTATTTATTTATTTATTTATTTATTTATTTATTTATTTATTTATGTGTTTGTTTGATTATTCTTTCTTGATTATAGTCAATATCAGTATATCCCAACACCCATAATCAAATAATAATAATAATAATAATAATAATAATTCATTCATTCAATTTTTGGCTTAGTCCCTTTATTAATCTGGGGTCGCCACAGCGTAATGAACTGCCAACTTATCCAGCATATGTTTTACGCAGCGGATGCCCTTCCAGCAGTAACCCATCACTGGGAAACATCCATACATACCCATTCACACACATACACTATGGACAATTTAGCCTACCCAATTCACCTGTACCACGTCTTTGGACTTGTGGGGGAAACCGGAACACCCGGAGGAAACCCACACGAAGAGGGGAGAACATGCTCCCCACAGGAACGGCAACTGACTCAGCCGAGGCTCGAACCAGTAACCTTCTTGCTGTGAGGCAAACATGCTACCCACTGCACCACCATGCAGCCTAATAATAATAATAATAATAATAACAATAATAATAACAATAAAAACAACTAAATGTATTTAAATAAAATTTGTAAAAAATTATGTAGTAGTTTATATTAGAATGATTTTAGTGCAGATCACATTAATATCCTTATTAAAACAGCCGCAAAAACAACAACAAAACCCTGTTTAAAACAGAACAGAAAGCTCTGAGAACATAACATTTACAGTCATCACAAAACAACACTTGCAGCCCAAATGAAAAAGCAGGAGAGGACTTGATTTTTTCCAAATGAAATTGTCACTTGTCATGTGAAAGAAGATCTGGTTACAATTCATTTTAAGGTGTACTCGTTACCATGCAACAATTTATTTAAATACTAAGTAATATTAATTAATTGCATATACCTACTATATGGTTAGGGTTAGAATGAGGGTTAGGTTTGATGTTAGTTATGTGTAATTATGCATAATTAATTACATTGTAATTATTTTAGTACGTACATAGAAAAAAAATGACAGCTTAAAGTGTTACTGTAAAGATTATTTGCTTGTGCTGTGAGAATTATGTGTGTGTGTGTGTGTGTTTGTGTGTGTGTGTGTGTTTTCAAATTGATAAATATGTTTTGTCAATTTGAAAGTGTTTTTCTTTTTGCATGTGTTTTCTTAACCTGCAGCAGATCTTGTGGACCAACGTAGTAGTGCAAAACAAAGTTACAGCACAATTGTGAGCTGCACCTACACTGTACACAGTTAAAACAATCAGGCTGCACACATACAATATGTGCCCACTATGGAATTTCCAATACATAACGATACTTTATACTTGGGCTGATGGTTCCAGGAAGAACCTTTGAAAATCCATAGAACGTTTCAATGTTTCAGTAAGGTCTTTTTTTAATTATATATTATATATTTTTAAATGATTCTTACACTAAATAAATGAGAAATGTTCACCGAATGCTTCTTTGGGGAATCAAAAACTGTATACTTAAAAAAGGCTCAAGTGTGCATAAACCTTTTTTTCTGATTGATAGTTACTGTGGATGAGGGCTACAATAAACTATTATTGTAGATGTAAATGTGGGCTCACTGCACTCTGGTTTACTCTAGTGTTATGAGGTCAGTCTTCAAGTCACTGGCTCCATGTGAAAGCTGCAGCGCTGTGTTCAGTGTTGAAACAATATTTGTACTGTAAAACAAACAAAAACAGACAAAAAAAGATGACTTCTGCAGTTCAACAACAACACCAACAGCAACAAAAATTCTGACAATGATATTATTCATGATAATGAAATGTTTGCATTGTATTTTTTGCTTCATATTTTCTAGAATTAAAGGTACAGTATACCCTAAACTGAAAATGTATTCTGAAAAATCTTTTTCTTTTGTGTTTAACAAAAAAAATAAATAAATAAAAAATAAAATAATAAACAATAAATAAATAAAGCATTTGGAACCATTTGAAGGTCAGTAAAGGGTGGGTACATTTACATTTTAGGTGGACTATCCCTAAGTGTTTTATATCTATCGCTGTCTGGTAAATGCTGCTAAACAGCGCCTCCACGTGTATGTGAGCAAAAGCACAACCACTGCATCAAGAAGGCAAATATCATTTAAGCTTTTGAATTGTTGTTGTTGTTATTTTTTAATTCACGTATTACATTTAAAGTTCCTGACACTATATCAATGCAGTGCCTAATTCTAACCTAGGCCATGATATAACCTTAAGACAAAGCAAGATTAAAAAAATTAAGCACAGACATATTATTATTATTATTATTATTATTATTATTATTATTATTATTATTATTATTATTATTATTATTATTATTATTATTATGTTCTCCAAACCTAATTCATAGTAGCTATAGCTATTTAACATTGTGTATTATTATTACTTTTTTAGTAATAAGGCTAAATGTAAACATATTTACTAAATAACATTTGCTTAATTTTAGTTATTGAATCTTTCTGAATAATGCAAGGTAAAATAAAATAGGACAAAATAAAATAAGTAAAAACAAACAAACAAACTACTTTATTAGTGGTTGCCACAGTGGAATGATCTGCCCAAAATAAAAAGGATACTAAGGTTAGGATGCTTTTTTTTTCTGCTACTACAACAACAACTACTACTACCACTACTACTACAACTACTGCTACTACTACTACTACTACTGCTACTGATACTGCTACTACTACTACCAGTTTTGGGGGTAATGCATTACAAGTAACGCAAGCTTAAATATCACTTTTCTAAGAAACGAGTAAAATAATGCTTTACTTTTAAAAAATAAGTAAAAATATTTGAGTTACTTTTTAAAAACTGTAATGCGGATTACTTTTTAGTTTAATTAATTAGCTTTAAAAATAAATTGCTGAATTAAAATTAGTCTCAATGAATTAAGTAGTCAATGATAGAACGGGTTCATTATTTTAAACGTATCGAAGGAAAAGGGGATTATAGTTTCAATGGACAGTGATTTTAATTAAGACAAATAGTATAAAAGTAGCAAACACATTGTTTTAAGCTTTCAATAATCTGTTTATACAGTGTATACTGTTGCTCTGGGGTCAGGAAGTTCTCAGATAACATTATCCATTTTTTCTATAATGTATTTATAACATTTTCAGGCAATACAGATACAACAACACAAATGAACAGAACAGGGGAAGAGAAAAATGTAATAATAATAATAATAATAATAATAATAATAGTTAAATTAAGCAAAAAAAATAATAAATAAAAGATCAACTAGAGATTTTGCATATTCGTACACCACAAACCTTTACAAGATCTGACCCTCTCAGAACCTTCACAAAATCAACCCTCTGATGAGTATGGAGGTTATGTTTAAACCCATATGCAACAAAAATGGATCCCACCTCTCATGAAATAAAACATCTAAAAGTTTAGTAGTCTAGAAACAATGAACAAGGTTCCTCTGTTTACATTTCAAACACATCGTTGACAACTCCTCTTTAAACTTGTGCCTCCATGAGGGAGAGATGTGAGCTCGATGTAGAATTTTCAGCTGCATTGCTTTTACTCTAATACATACACTTAGGGAGATTGCATTTTTCTAAGCCTCCTCCCATTTTGGTGTGTTTTTAAGGTGTTGGTTATACAGTGCATTGTTAATTGCAGAGCTCCTATATTAAAAAAAAAGTTCTGAAAGAGATTAAGCCTCAGCCAGGTAATAAAAAGTAACACAAAAGTAACTAAAAAGTAATGTAATGAATTACTTACCATAAAAAGTAACTATGAAACGCAGCTAGTTACTTTTTTGGGGAGTAACTCAATATTGTAATGCATTACTTTTTAAAAGTAACTTTCCCCAACACTGACTACTACTACTACTACTACTAATAATAATAATAATTATTATAATAATTCAGTTAACATTTAAGTAACAGCAAGGATTTCATTTTATTTTTCTAATAACCCTGCTTTTATCATCTTACTTTTGCTCTTATCAAAATACCTGTAAAATGTAATGCAGACATACAGCACTAGGGGATGCTGGAGGATCACACAACACAGCTCTTCTCTCTCTCTCTCTCTCTCTCTCTCTCTCTCTCTCTCTCTCTCTCTCTCTCTCCTCCTGAAGCAAAACGACAACTTCCACCAGCATGTCACATGTCACACGCCGCTTAGTTATAATAAAAAGTCACACGCAGCACCTGACTAAGTAATAAATAAACAAGTACGACTGTGTGTGCGTGCACGTCTGCAAATGATGGATGGGAAGGAATGGGCTGTTATCACAGAGTGCATGTATCACCGCCTGCCATTTTTACACCGGCCCGTGACAGAACAGTGACACGCGGGACATGAGCGACACGAGCCCAGATGAGCAGATCTTCATTTCCTGTTCCTGCTCACAGCAGACCCAAATATGTGACATGTTGTCTTCATTAATTCCCCCTTCATTTGAATATATCTAGCCGTCTGCTCTCTGGGCGTCCTCTCCGTCTCTTTCTACCTCTCACAAGACCGTAATGTACATGCACACATACACACACAGAGGTCTTATCTGGCCGAAAGTGTCAAGCTTTATAGTTTTGTACATATTTCATAGAGCAAAACAGAGTTTCTGTCTGTCAGTTTTGAGATTTTGAGCTTTTTCTATTTTTGTATTTATTGTTTTCTTCAGTCTAATGTAAAGAATTCAAAATATCCAAAATACACTTAAATTATTTTGTTGTTGATTTAAATTGAAGTACATCTGCAATTTTCTCAGAAATTAGTTTTATTTTTCTTTCGTTGAAACATAATTCTCCACCTCAGCAGCACTACATTCACGGGAGTTCAGTTACATTTATATCAATATTCTGAAGGTTATTACAGAGAGATATGTGCAGACATCATTTGCTTGATGATATACAGTACAGCATTTTATTCTACAAATATTTTTTATGATCATTTTATTTAAAAAAGGTTACAAAGTGATAAAAAAGATTCCAAGAATTCCCTCTAAAAACAGTAATATTTAATAAAGAATAAATATTAATAAATAGTAATATTTATGTATTTGTTTACACATAAATATAGATACACAGACTGCAAATAGATATAGACACTGCAGGTGAATAGGCCTGATAAAAAGATTCCAAGAATTCCCTCTAAAAACGGTAATATTTAATAAAGAATAAATATTAATAAATAGTAATATATATATATATATATATATATATATATATATATATATATATATATATATATATATATATATATATATATATATATATATATATATTTACATATAAATACAGATACACAGACTGCAATTAGATATAGACACTGCAGGTGAATAGGCCTGATAAAAAGATTCCAAGAATTCCCTCTAAAAACGGTAATATTTAATAAAGAATAAATATTAATAAATAGTAATATATATATATATATATATATATATATATATATATATATATATATATATATATATATATATATATATATATATATATATATATATATATATATATATTTACATATAAATACAGATACACAGACTGCAATTAGATATAGACACTGCAGGTGAATAGGCCTGATAAAAAGATTCCAAGAATTCCCTCTAAAAACGGTAATATTTAATAAAGAATAAATATTAATAAATAGTAATATATATATATATATATATATATATATATATATATATATATATATATATATATATATATATATATATATATATATATATATATATATATATATATATATATTTACATATAAATACAGATACACACACTGCAAATAGATATAGACACTGCAGGTGAATAGGCCTGATAAAAACTATGCTAATAGTTCCCCAGCTGATTGCTTACACTCTCAGAAACAAAAAGCTGTCACCGTTTCAAAAGATACACTTTACCTTAAAGGTCCATACTTTTACCTTCAAGGTATATATTAGTACATATAAAGGACAAAAGTGTACCTTGTAGTACCTTTAAGGTATCACCGTGGACCTTTAAGTACAAAAAAGTACAGTTTAAGTACAAAAGTGCACCTTTTAAAAAAGGTAACAGTTACAGAGGAAATTGAGACAGACATAAAGGTACAGAGACAGCTGCTTTTGTACCTTTATGTCTGAGAGAGTATATTAACAGTTTCAAAGGTTTTATATATGTATAAATGATGCATAATTTCATTAATCATGCTAATACACTGTAAAATAATACAGAAATAAACTGCCAGACCCTGTTCTGTTATTTTACTAATTCTTTATACATTATTTCTTATACAATATATTGTTTCAAAACACTAATATGACAATAAAAGTAATTTTGTTAAATTGCACAGGTGAACGTTTCAAAATCCATATATATATATATATATATATATATATATATATATATATATATATATATATATATATATATATATATATATATATATATATATATATTTTATGTTATTTATTTATTTATTTATTTATTTATTTTTTACAGTGTACAATTTATGACACAATCAGAACATTGAATGAAGTCAGGATCCTGCATTTTATTTTAGGGTTTATTTATTTAAGGTCAGTCTGTCTGTCTGTCTGTCTGTCTGTCTGTCTGTCTGTCTGTCTATCTATCTATCTATCTAATTAGAATCAGAATCTATAATTAGAAAATATTTTATTTTTACAGAGGGGATTTTGGAAATCTCTTTTTATCAACCCATATTTCAAAAAACTTCAGAATACAAGTATGAATAGAATTGTGCAGTTTGGTGTATATAAATGCTGCTAAGGCGGAGATATATGGATCAGAGTATGAAAATGTATATACTGTAATAGAAATCTACAGGAAAAGAAAAATTAAAAGCCAGAAAGCTCAAAATCTCAAAACTAACAAGTGCATAAAAAATGTTTTTGCTAGCAGCTTAATGCTTCAACATATATTCTAGGTAGTTTTTAAAGTACGCACACACACACAGGCACGCACATCCACACACGGCGAATCATTAGCCTCCCTTCAATAACATTTTTCAGCTGTGCAAACTACATAAAGACGTCAGCTCAAATCACGAACTAATTAACACTTAAAAAGACACAAATTAGATATGCGTGGCTAAAAGCAATTATAATCTCGACGAGTTTTGCAAATCATTTGGGAAATGAAAAGAATGCGTAATTGCTGGAACCAACATCTTCAACATGAAAAAAATGAAAAGGAAAAAAAAGAAAGAAAGAAAGAAAGAAATGGCTGAAGTGATGCTTGTTAGAGAGCAGTCTTTTCCACGGACCCGATTGTGATTACGACGCTTTTCCGCAATTACATGTGCATATGTTTAATGTCACAAAATGCCTGTTTTTAATGAATGTGTTTTTAATAGAATTAGCAATCAGTCAATTAGGATGTGCGTGAAGGCCTTGAGTGGAGAAGTTCTCATGCAGAGACTAATGAAAGAATACAGGACCATTCTAGAAACACACACTACTAGAAATATGCATTCGACATTAATTATACATTCATATTAAAACAGAGATTTTAGTAACTACTTAATAACTCTTTACATTACAGCTTCCGTATTTTCACAATTAATTCCTATAATAACAATGATGATATTTGATTACAAGCAGCACTACAAAATTAATAACACACTCAAAAAAACAAAAAAAAACAAATATATATATATATATATATATATATATATATATATATATATATATATATATATATATATATATATATATATATATATATATATATATATATATATTTGCTGCTTGTTTAGACTACTTATTTAAAATAAGCTGAAACAACATAATTCTTGAGATTTTTTGGGACAACTTAAATGTTTCATGTTCAATCCACTCAAATTTGTAAAAACAACTGAGTTAATTTAATGGTTACAAAATTTGTGTTGGGACAACATGAATTAATTGTGTGGAATCCTACATTTTTTATACAGATTATTATAGTTATACACTGTAAAAAAAACAAAACGCTGGGTTCCACACAATCGATTTGTGTTGAGACAACATGAAGAAATTAAGTTAGCATATAAGTTTTTACAAATTTAAGTTGATTGAATATAAAACAATTAAGTTGTCTCGAAAAAAAAAACCTCATTCAGCTCATTTTAAATAAGTAGTTCGAACAAACAACAGACATATTTTTTGAGTGTACTAAGGACTCAAACAGAAAGCAATGCATTTTTACATATACATTTTTGTATTAAAATATACACACATGCATACACGCACAAACACACACACAAACGTATCACTTTAAAATAAAATCATATGTTTACATAAACTTATGGATTAACCAACATGAATTATGGATGACCAACATATTTCACAGCAATTATTCAACGTTGTCTAGTGTTAATAATGTTTTTAAAAATGTTTTATCATTGCTAGTTTGTATGAATAATGTAATTTTGACACAAATAGCTTTTATTTATTTTTATTTATATTATTATGTACTTTCTATTCATCCAAAATGTAAATATTATTACTACTACTACTATTATTATTATTATTATTATTATTATTATTATTATTATTATTATTATTATTATTATTATTATTGTTATTGTTATTGTTGTTGTTGTAGTGCTTTTAGTATTTGCCATAGTAGTACCAATAATAAAACCTAGTAAATGTACACAAATTTAAAATGTGTTATTCATATGTTCCTTGTTAGTTTTGTTAGTTGCACATGTTTTAATGTTTAAGGTTAACAAATTAAACCTTATTCTAAAGATTTACCATTATACATTGCCATTAATAATTGTGCAAGAACACAATAAAATGTAATTAATATTTTTCTATAGAATGCTAAAATATATTTGTGCATATACATTAGCATTTTAAAAATTAGGACACCCAAATTAAAATCTTGGGGAAAAATAATACATAAACTTTTAAATAAACAGGAAAAATCAAGTTGAAAAATTCTGTTGAAACTTTGTAGTTTGTATTTTTATCTTTTTGCAATAACTTGTTTGAATTTAAATGTATTATCTTTCTTTACCTTCATTGAGAAATTAATACATAGAAAGGAATAGAAATGGGTTATGGGTTTTATATATATATATATATATATATATATATATATATATATATATATATATATATATATATATATATATATGCATATTGGGTTTTACATTCTGTTTAATGGAAATATTTCTTCAACACATTTCTAAACAACTCATTTCTAATAACTGATTTATTTTATCTTTGCCATGATGATAGTAAATAATATTTTATTAGATATATTTCCAGATACTAGTATTCAGCTTAAAGTGACATTTAAAGGCTTAATTATTAACTACTGTTAATTAGGCAAGTTAGGGTAATTAGGCAAATCATTGGATAACAGTGGTTTGCTCTGTTGATTATCGAAGAAAGGGGCTCATAATATTGACCTTAAAATGGTTTCATAAAAAATTTAAAAACGCTTTTATTCTAGCCAAAATAAAACAAATAAGACTTTCCCCAGAAGAAGAAAAATATTATAGGAAATACTGTGAAAAATTCCTTGCTCTGTTAAACATCATTTAGGAAATATTTGATAAAGAAAAAAAAAATCACAGAAGGGCTAATAATGTTGACTTCAACAGTATCTGGGCAATACATTAACTGGTTTAAAAGGATTTTTTTTGTTCATGTCAGTGGTTGATCTAGCAGTAGTGAGTGATCTGGAGCAGGACGGTCCCGTGGTGTGTTTTTGACCGTGTGTCAGTGGATCTGCGTTCAGGTCGCGGCTGCGGCTGCAGAACAATAGCAGTGGATGCTCTCACACTGATTCTCATTATCAGGGCAGCTTCTCCATTAATCTTGTGCTGTCGCCCACCTCACTAAACCCAGCACTCTTACACTATCTGTGCTTTACTTCATCTGCACGTTCAGGGGCGTTAGCCTGTAATTAATGAATCCCCCTCCTTCACACTGCTCTGCTGCTCCTCATCACACACTGAAGGAGACGAGACGAGAGGAGGAGGGTCAAACTCTCAGTAAATATATACAGCTAAACAAAGACAGAAACTAAAGCCTGCTGCTGCTTTCAGATTCTTCATTACAGGTATTCTATATGTCATAAAATTCTTTATCAGTTTTGTGTATTGTTCGCAAGTTCTTTTTAATTGAAATTACAGACTGTAAACTGATTTGCACTGCTTCATTTTGCAGATTTTTTTATTTTACTGATGGTATTGCTGTTCGTGGTATTACCATTACAACAAAAAATATAAAATAAATAAATGAATAAATAAATTTACAAAACTAATTAACTAACTAAATAAATAACTAACTAAATAAATAAATACATAAATAAATAAATAGTACATTTACCAAATTAAATAACTAACAAACTAAACAAATAAATAAATAATACAATTACACAAATAATAAAAAAATAAAATAAAATACATTTACGCAACTAACTAACTAACTAACTAACTAACTAACTAACTAACTAACTAACTAACTAACTAACTAACCAACCAACTAACTGACTAAGTAACTAACTAACTTAATAAACAATTAATACATTTACATAGCTAACTAGCTAACTAGCTAGCTAGCTAGCTAGCTAACTAACTAGCTAGCTAGCTAGCTAGCTAACTAACTAACTAACTAACTAACTAACAAACTAACTAACTAACTAACTAACTAACTAACTAACTAACTAACTAACTAATATTTTTATACAACTAAGTAACTAACTAACTAACTAACTAACTAACTTAATAAATAATTAATACATTTACATAACTAACTAACTAACTAACTAACTAACTAAATAAATAAATAAATAAATAAATAAATAAATAAATAAATAAATAAATAAATAAATAAATAAGACATTTACACTACTAAACAACTAGCTATTTATTAATTCATTTTTGGCTTAGTCCCTTTATTAATCTGGGGTCATCCATACACACTCATTCACACACATACACTACAACCAATTTAGCCTACCCAATTCACCTGTACCACATGTCTTTGGACTGTGGAGGAAACCGGGGCACCCGGAGAAAACCCACGCGAATGTAGGGTGAACATGCAAACTCCACACAGAACTGACCCAGCCGAGGCTCGAATCAGCAATTATAAATTATAATTATAAATTGATTTAATATAAATAAATAATTCATTCATTCATTTACACATAAATAAATAAATAAATAAATAAATAAATAAATAAATAAATAAATAAATCATTCATTCATTCATTCATTCATTCATTCATTCATTTATTACACATAAATAAATAAATAAATAAATAAATAAATAAATAAATAAATAAATAAATCATTCATTCATTCATTCATTCATTCATTCATTCATTCATTTATTACACATAAATAAATAAATAAATAAATAAATAAATAAATAAATAAATAAATAAATAAATAAATAAATGTTTTGTCACTTCATTGCATCCTCCTACGGAAATACCTTCACTGCAATTTTATTATACCAAAATATTTTTTATTCACTTACACCACATTTGTATAATTTGTATAAATCAATTACCTAAAAATTAAATAAAAAAATAATAATAAATAATAATGATGAAAATAATAGTAATAATAATTGTTATTATTATTATTCATGAAATATATACACATATTATAATGTTTTTATATATTATTAATGAACAATTTAATAACAATTAGACTTTTACTAATATCAGTAAAAATATGAATAATTTTAATATTGCTAACTATCACTAGCTCCACATTTACATCATGTAATAAATTACAAAAAAAAAAAAAAACTAAATAATACTACCTGTAGGTGTATAAACTTACTTCCTCCTCAATCTCCTGTGGTGATTTGATGGAAATGTTCAAGATGGGAAGTGGTTCTATCTGTGAAAAGAAGAAGAAGAAAAGCTGAGATATGAAACCAGACAGAGGAGTCATGAGAGCGGTTCATGGTTAAATAAGCATGTTGAAGATCTTTAATCCTCTCGCTCTCATTCTCTCTCTGACAATAGAAACAGAGCTCTTGTGACAGAGGCCAAATGGCCCTCCATGAGCCTGACTGTGAACATCATCAGCACACATTCATTACAGCAGAACAGCTCTGACTGCAGACAACAGCACAGACACAAAAACATTTTAATATAATATAATATAATATAATATAATATAATATAATATAATATAATATAATATAATATAATATAATATAATATAATATATTTTTAACTTGAATCAAATAATAATAATAATAATAATAATAATAATAATAATAATAATAATAATAATAATAACAACAACAACATATTAGGTCTGACATTGAATGACCAAATAGTATTAAAAGTGCAATATTTAATATATATATATATATATATATATATATATATATATATATATATATATATATATATATATATATATATATATATATATATATATATATATATATATATAGTTGAAGTCAGAATTATTAGCCCCCCTTTGATTTTTTTTCTTTTTAAAATATTTTCCAAATGATGTTCAACAGAGCCAGGAAATTTTCACAGTATGTCTAAAAATATTTTTTCTTCTGGAGAAAGTCTTATTTGTTTTATTTCAGCTAGAATAAAAGCGTTTTTTAATTTTTTAAAACCATTTTAACATAAAAAATTTAGCCCCTTTAAGCTATATATTTTTTCATGTTGTCTAAAGAACAAACCATCATTATACAATAACGTGCTTACCCTAACCTGCGTAGTTAACCTAATTAACCTAGATAAGCCTTTAAATTTCACTTTAAGCTGTATAGAAGTGTCTTGAACATTTTCTAGTAAAATATTTTTTACTGTCTTCATGGCAAAGATCAAATAAATCAGTTATTAGAAATGAGTTATTAAAACTTTTATGCTTAGAAATGTGTTGAAGAAATCTCTCCGCTGAACAGAAATTAGGGAAAAAAATAAACAGGTGGGGAAATAATTCAGGGGGGCTAATAATAATTCTGACTATTTATACTGTATATAGGATCTCCTACTGTATATGAGGCTCTCCTCATCCACCACCAGTGTGCAGCACCCACCTGGATGATGCGACAGCAACCATATTGCGCCAGACCGCACACCACACCCCAGCTGATTGGTGAAGAGGAGTGATGAAGCCAATTATGATATGGAGATGGTTAGGAAGCCATGAAGGACAGAGGCCAGTGGACAAATTTGGCCAGGATGCCGAAGTTAAACCCCTGCTCTTTTTTTTTTTTTGTAGTGTATTAAGTACCATTAGTATCTTTAACCCTTGTGTGCTGTTGTGTGCACCCAATATCTGGGGTGATATTGAGTCTTAATTTGGCCATAACCTTTTTTGTTTTTCAGCTAGCAGAATGATTCTTTTTGTGACAAGTCTTATTTTAACACATATTTTCAGAAAATGCTTTGAATTTCTAAAAAAAACTTCAACAATACACTCTGGCCAAATTTACTATCCTTTTGTTGTGTTCGGGATGAAAACATCCACTAAATTAAACTGCTGTGCAAATGCATCAGATACATATTTTTTCAAATATTTTTGCATAAATCTGTTAATTAACCTGATCAAAACTACTAAATTGTTTAGAAAATTACCGGGTTTTAACTCTTTAATTGCCAAATTCATAAATGATGTCACTGATTTGGTGAAAAAAACACACACAAAATGACATTTTCAATATAAAAAGTATTTGTGGACTGGGTTTTTAAAAAACATTTTATCAAAGTCTAGGACATGTGAAACAACATTCCCCTTGATGCATTGTTTTTGATAATTAAAAAAAATAAATTCTCTCTAATTTACTGTTGGTGGCTGTTTTCGCCCCATTGACTTCCATTGAAATTTGAACAGTGCACAAGGGTTAATAATATGGAGCAAGGCATGAAAGAGGGAATGAACAAATGATAATACTTTATACAGTAACAATTTTATATTATATTATATTATATTATATTATATTGTATTATATCATATTATTTTATTTTATTTTATTTTATATTGTATTGTATTGTATTGTACTGTACTGTATTATATTATATTATATTATATTATTTTATATTGTATTGTATTGTATTATATTATATTATTTTATTTTATTTTGTATTGTATTGTATTGTATTGTTTTATATTATATTATATTATATTATATTATATTATATTATTTTAAATCATATTGTATTATATTATATTGTATTGTATTGTATTGTATTATATTATATTATATTATATCATATCGTATTATATTATATTATATTATATTATATTATATTATATTATATTATATTATATTATATTATATTATATTATATTATATTATATTATATTATATTATATTAAAGGCACTTTTAAAATACTTACATCACACATTTATTTTTTAAACACTTACATCATCTTTGCTTTTGGAGGTAGACTTTTGGGAGACCATAAAAGGAATATCATCCATAGCTGAAAAACAAAACAAAAACATAAGTGATGATGAAGTGGCCATCATCTTGAACAGGTTTATGTCTTTATAATTGACAAACTAACTGAAAATGATCACACCAAAAACATAAATGAATGGACATGAAACAGTTGAGCTGACATATTTGATCAGACAGAAAAAAAGACTGTAGAATCAGAGAGCAGAAACTGTCAAGGAAGTGGCTGCCAGGGACAACAATTAAACTCCACTACTGGCCAATAACATGGCTAATTAACCGCAATATAAAGTAACAATAAAAATAAGTGCAAAAACAAATTATGATAAAAAAATATATAAAATATGAACAGCAAACAAATGCCTTCGATTTTGGCTATGCTCTGAAAACAAATCATCTAATAGCCGAAAATAGCAGAAGACGGAAAGTTCCTGCAATCCCCTCAGACAAAGCGAGATGAAAGCTTTTTTATTTTTTTTTCTCCAGCACTGTATTTGAAGGCCCCCCCGCACGCTCTCCTCCCTCTTTCCCTGTTAATTACTCTTGATTATTCCTGATCCTGTCTTGTCAGGGAGACGTTCGACTCCAAAAACAAAGCCCCACTCGCACACGTCGAAAGAAAAAGGGGAAAGAGAGAGACAAAACATTCGGCGGATATCAATTTGCATGAAAATGAGCCTGAGTGTTGGGCTCGGCGAGAGAAAGCGAGAGCGAGGAAGAAAGAGAGAGGTGGATTGAAAGAGGACTTGCCAAGAGTGCGGTGGTATAATTAGCATTCTACCAAACAAACGAGCTTCAACAGAGCTATAATTAAGCAGGCCTGTAATTAAGTGTATGCCCTTTATCATAATGATCATGGTTAAAGCGCCTTTGATGGCTGCCAGTGGGTTATTAACGGCGTAACCCTGCGCCCACGCAAGAATCAGGGTGTCACGACTGTCAGGCTAAAGAGCGCCCCTTTGTTTATCAAATACATTAGAGCCCAAATTAACACAGGGTGACACGGGCGCACAATAGCTCCCATTGACTGAACTGAAGAAAAATGTCCATCCCAAATCCCCCCCTAAAAAAATAAAATCAAATAAAATATCAGAGAGTGCCCAAGTTTGCTGGTGGAAAACATGCTATCTAATAGCACTGCTGTATATCAGATATGGATGGAGATATTTTCTTAGAAGTTACTCTGAGGTCAATTGTGTAATGTTTCTTAACCCTCCTGTCGTGTTCACATTCTGCCCCTTACTTTAGTGTTCCCGGCCATAAATGAAAAGTCTGTTTTAACTGCTTTTATATTAGCACAAAAATCATTTTTCTCCACCAAACTTTTAATTCAACATTCTTTAACTGTGAACAATGTCTCAAAGTAGTGTTTAACATGAATTTACAGAATTAGACATAAAATAACTGCAATGAAAATAAAAATAGGCGGTAAAAATATATTACAAAATGAACAATAGATGACAGAAATCAAAATTCTTTGTTTTATTACTAATTTATTACTAAAATAACCATCACAGGGTCTTTTAAAATTTTAATACATCTGAATGATTTATCAACCAACAAAGCACAAACTGCTATCCTTTCCTGTGTTCTGAGTGATCAAATTTTCAGTCCTTCAAGTGTACTAATATAGGGAATAGTGACTAAGGGTATATACGGTCAGCATGGACACAGAACTAGCACTAGTTATACTTTGGTCATTTTTGAGCGAGATAATAACGGTCTAATACATAATAAAATAATTGTTGCTAAGCTAAGCTAAAAGTGCTCCTGCAAGACTTAGAGATTGGCTGAACGGAGATTGGCAGAAAGAAAGAAAGAAAGAAAGAAAGAAAGAAACAGGTGTAACAAGGTTGATTAAAACACTCAAAATTCAATGAAAGAGATGATCATCACTTTTATTTGTTCAAATGCAAAGTGTGGAGGAGTAATTTAAGTTGTAAATCGGTCAGATTTGACCCGAACACGACAGGAAGGTTAAACTGATGTACGGTTTCATTAGCGAAAGCTCAATGGTTTCATAGTGAGTTCTTAAAGGAATAGTGCACCCAAAAGTGAAAATTTAGGATAATAGCCATGCTTTTGTACAGTATTTGAATTTTCATCTGTCAGACGAACACAGTGGGAGTGGTTTTAAAGAGCCCCTATTATGGGTTTTTGAAAAGTACCTTCCATGCAGTGACAACACAGCTCTAAGTGAATGAAAACATCTTGCTGAGGGTTAAATATGAAAATGCACCTTGTTTAAAAATATGGATTTTTAATAAAAGATTCGACTTAGAGTCGTTTAAATGATTCGTTGTTCTTTCGGATCTTTTGCCTGTTCGTATCATTGTCGACAAGAAACAATACCAAATATGAACTACCAGATCTGGTAAAACGTGAACGCGCCTTTCTCTTCAGACACTAGCGGAGTGTAAGGGATCATGGGATTGATCATGATGCGAAGATTACTATCACTGAGAGATGGCCAGACATGTGGCTGTGGGGAATAAAGGGTTAAAGTTCATTTTCACAACAACACCACAGTTTAGCCAACCGTGTGCTCTGTTTGCTCCTGTCATTTCTCTGATTGATACAATAACCTAGTCTGTAGCGCAGGATTCGCCAGCTGATTGTTATTAAGGGAAGGATCAGCAAAGTCTACTAATTTATGGGACTTTGTCAGTAACTGTTACATAGTTTGTTTCTTCTTCCTCCAGATCCTGTGTTTCTCCTTCCTACACAACATGAACTGTGACTAAATGGTTGCCTCATTTTCTGTAGTTTGTAAAATATGTATTTAATTGTGTGATGTAACTTGTAATCGCTCTGTGCTGCTTGTAATCACGTATCTGTTATAGATCAGTGCAGTCAGAATTATTAGCCTCCCTGTTTATTTTTTTCCTCAATTTCTGCCAGAGAGTAGTTTTTTCAACACATTTCTAAACATACTAGTTTTAATAACTCATTTATAATAACTGATTTATTTAATCTTTGCCATGATGACAGTAAATAATATTTGACTAGATATTTTTCAAGACATTTCTATACAGCTTAAAGTGCTTAACTGGGTTAATTAGGTTGACTAGGCAGGTTACGGTAATTAGACAAATTATTGTATAACAATGGTTTGTTCTGTAGACTATCAAAAAGAATTAGCTTAAAGGGGCTAATAATATTGACCTTAAAATTACTCTTAAAAAATGAAAACCGCTTTTATTCTAGCCGAAATAAAACAAATAAAACTTTCTCCAGAAGAAAAAAATATTATCAGACATACTGTGAAAATTTATTTGCTCTGTTGAACATCATTTGGGAAATATTAAAAAAAAATTCAAAGGGGGGCTAATAATTCTGACTTCAACTGTATCTCTCAGGTTAAATCTGTATGGGCTATTTCACATATTGTGTCCAAAACCACACTAAAAACATGACGTGTGCTTGTTCCTTTACTAATTTAAATGCGTTTTATGCTCGCGATCTCCTGCTGTTTGACCACCATCAGCTGTTCCTCACACGTGTGGCGCGGCCAATTTTCAAAATAGTTAAACTTTTGACACTGTATATTTATACTAAATGTTTGTCATTGTTATTACTTGGGCTTGTGGTTAAGAATAGAATAATATGCTGGTGTTAAACTGCATTGCTTTAGTGCATTCCTGCACTGGGTTCACCACATATACTCCATACTCTGACTACTTCTTGGGCATTTCTCGCCGTCTTACACTGAATGCAGTCGACCAATCACAACAGACAGGGTCATCGGACCAATCAGTGCGGATTAGCCTATGCAATGGAGGAGTGTAGCAACAAATCATATGGAAGTCGTTGGGATAATTAGACAAAAATAAATGCATATAAGAGAATGAAAGTGTTTTTTGACCTTGAATGTATATCAGATTATTGTTGGAGACCCACAAAACCAAAATATTTACCAAAATATTACTTTTGTAATGCATAAAAGGGGCTCTTGAAATTGTATCCTGGCTCTACCTTGCTGTATAATGATGAAGGATTTAGGCTTTTATTTTGAAGCTTCCAAAATTGCAAAAATCTATTGTCTAACTAACCAATATACGGCCGCCAGGGTGTTAATGCATGTCTTATGTATTTAATAAAAAATAATTAAAAATGTTAAATTATAGACTCCAATCAATGACTGGAGATTGAATGCATGTTACGCACGACTGACATTTATGACGTTTGACAAGACTGGTAGACACATGAATGGGGCATTTTAAGAGTAATATATGTTATGTGCAATGTTATGCAGTAATCCCTAGATTATTCCTAAAGCTTCCATGAGCGTCTTACGTAATGTGTTATTCAGTTGCTGCAGTAAGGTAAGGCAAGTATACAGCACATTTCATACACAATGGCAATTCAAAATGCTTTACAGAAACAAGAACAAAAGAAACTTAAAATACAATAGAAGTATTTTTATACAAATAAAAACAACCTTTAATAAAAATGATTAAAAACATGTGCTAAAAAGGGTTTTTAATGAATGAAAAAAAGAAAAGAAAGACATAATAGTTTGATCTGCTCATTCAGTAAAGGCACAGCTAAACAGATGTGTTTTAAGTCTTGATTTGAATGGGCCTAATGTTGGAGCACATCTGATCATTTCTGGAAGCTGATTCCAGCAGCAGAGGGCGTAGTAGCTGAAGACAGATTCACCCTGCTTTGACTGAACTCTTGTAATTTCTAATTTAATTGTTTTAGTTGATAAACTGTCCTGTTCGTGTCTAAGTCGTGAAAAAGTCTTCTCCCCTGCTTGTGAAAGTGAAAATGAAAGTGAGGCAAAGACCATTTGTGGGCAGCCTAGTAGCCTTACTACACATAGAGCGTGTATTACCTAAATATAAATATGCATTACCTAAAAGTGTTTTTAGGTGTAATGACTTCATTAAATATGATGACAAAACATTCAAATCTTTTTTTTAACATCTCAACAGACTTTCAATGGTGACATAAATCTCTCTGATTGGAAGAAATAATAATAATTCAAAAATTGTGTTCCAAAAATAGAAAAAGGTTTATGGGTTTGGAACAACATGAGGGTGAGTATAATGATGACTGGACTTTTCCTCTTCTTAATGTCTGTGCCTATTGTATTAGCAGAGAATTGTGTCCAAAATAAGGAATTACCACGATTCCAACCACATAGCCCACCAAATATCTCACCTCACAACTTAAAGCTAAAGCAGGGCCTGACTCCTTTTAACTTATCATTCTGTATAAGCTCTAACATGGAGAAAATGATATACAAGGTTAAACCACTTCAGCACAGCCATCAACAAGCCATTCAAATAGCTCCTTCGGGCTTCCCTATGGATATTTTCTTAACGCCATTTTGGATACTACCTTTACGGCCATTAGACAGGCCTCAGGGAATGTATCACTCGGCTCTGGAATGGACTATTGAACAACAAAGAGCTTCGAGAGGTCATTTCACCAGCAGGGCTCGGGTAATTGAAAGGAGGATGATAACGACTTGTTTCGGTCCATAAAAACAAGTGAATAAACATGTGCTAAAGCATCACTGAACAACAGCGTGGGGGTAGAGAGCAAGGCTGGCGGCGAATGCTTCAGAGTCGACGTATAGTCATGGGTATAGGCTCCATGCCAGCCATTAGGTCAATCTTTCATGTTCAACAATAAAAGTTGAACAGCTAACGATGAAAAATTTGTTAAAATCATGCTGCTAAATAAATCCATGCCACTGACATGCGAGTATATGGGAGGAGGGGCAGATGTTGCCAGATCTAGTTTTTATAGACATTGTGTTGTTGGGATTATATTTAATATATAGTGTGACACTGATACCAATTACTAGCGCACAAATAATGCAGTTATTTACAATAATTTAATAATAATAGTAATATGTTTGTATTTATATAGCGCCTTTGCAGAGCTCAAGGACACTTTACAAAGAATGTAACAAAAAGAGATAGTACAAGCAGACATTGAAAGAAACAGTAAACAAGTAGAGACAACATTACGTACACAAACATACAGGAAGTCAAATATAACAAACTGGAAATACAAAACAAGACCTAAGAAACAAATAAGCAGAGTGCAGGTGGAACAAATGAAGTGGTCAGTTTGTCAGATCAGAAGTGAAGCATTCAGAAAAGAAGTGAGTTTTAAGTAAAGATTTGAATTCTGAGATATTATTAACATGAAGAAAATCTGAGAAAATCAAAATATGCATCTCAGCTCTCAGAACTACATGGAGTAAATAAAAACAAAGACAAAGTATATTTATGTAAATGAGGCAAAAACAGCCACCAATAGTAAATTAGGGAGAAAAATTGTAATCTAAAAATGCATCAAAGCCAATGCTTTAATCGTTCATATGTCTAACTTTGATAAAAGGTAAAAAAATATCCAGTCCACAATTACTTTTACATTGAAAATACGTCATTTTGTGTATCAGAATCAGAATCGGTTTTATTGCCAAGTGTGCTTTCACACACAAGGAATTTGTTTTGGCTACAGAAGCTTCCAATGTACACAAAGTTATACGGTGCTGTGTACAAATGTGTAAGAAAAACATATTGCATTATATATTGTTATAAGGTGGTGTGTACAAGTGCGTATGAGAAAGTATTGCACATGTTTATTGCACAGTAGGGGAACATTTAACTGTTCACGAGGCAGATGACCTGAGGAAAGAAGCTTTTCCTGTGTCTGGCTGTTTTTGTGATCGGTGCTCTGTAGCTTCGACCAGACGGTAACAGTTCAGACAGGAAGTGTGCTGGGTGTGAGGGGTCCAGAGTGATTTTGCGAGCCCTTTTACTCACTCTGAAAGAATACAGTTCTTGAAGTGTAAGAAGGGTAGTGCCAGTGATTCGTTCAGCAGTCCGAATTATTCGTTGTAGTCTAGGAATAGTCCGGCTGCTGAACGAATCACTGGCACTACCCTTTTTGTGTGCTTTTTCACCAAATCAGTGACATCATTTGTGAACTTAGCAAATAAAGAGTAAAATATTTGTAACTTTCTAAACAATTTAGTAGGTTTGATCAAGACTGAGGTTGATTAACAGATTTATGAAAAAATATATAGAACAATAATTTATCTGATGCATTTTTACACAGTTTAAATTAGTGGATGTTACAATGGTTAATTCAAGTTTATGCATCATGTCATATCACTCAGCTCTTACTATGCGTTCCTGGAATCAAAGCATATCAATCAACTTGACTAATATATTGATTATAAATCCTGTCTGTATTTTCATACACAATAAACCACCAAATTACAACTCTAAACACATCTCTGTCAGTCCTTTTATATTAGGTATAATTATAATTTAGTCTCTATTTTATTCACAACACATATCTTAACAGCAGTAAAGGATGAGCTCGCTAACATAAACCTCTTCTCCACTTCAGTTGAAATGACTGTCATTTGACAAGGCATCTATTCAGTTTGTTCAAATATTTTTTGACAACTGAAGTATGATTGTTTTGAACATGTGTGTTTCATACAGTGTGAGCATCAGAGACATGAGTCGAGAGCAGCATGAGAGAGCATTAAACAAAATATATCAGTGCATTCTATGGCACCTTTAACAATTCCCAGATCTCTGTAATTCTCAAAACCTGGCTACAGTCATGGTCGTGAGGAAGGCTTTGATGAATCTGAAACACGTCTGATGGATAAGAGAGAAATTTGAAGGCTGGAACATTCACTTCTATTGTTCAAGCATCACATTTTCAATAAGATCATGCTTTGTATTCACTTGTCATTCATACTGGGTGACTCACGCTAACACACACATACAAGCGTTTTGTACGCATGTGCAGTATGATAGGAAGATTTTAGGCGATTGTGAGGACAGAAAAATGGATGTTAGTTTGGGGTCATGTTGGGGAGGAGTGTTAAGGTAATGTTTGTCCAGACTGCTGCTGCCTGGACTGAAGTCGTAAAAGGTAAAGTATGGCGCCAGGCAGATTCTACTCAAATAGGTTAGATCACAGGCAGCCTGATATATATTCGCTCCTCTGGAAGAGCATAGCTGAGATTTTAGAAGCAGTTTGAGATGGTCTGTAGGTACAAATGCACTAAAACATCAGTGTTTCGAATATATGCATCTGTATAGCTGATGGAAATGCAATGTTTGGGAGTGAAAACATTATGGAACTTTGGGTCTTGGTGTTCCAAGAAGTAGTTAAGCAGTTAAAGCAGTGGTTGTGGCTTGAACTGGTGGACTGTGCCTAAAAATACATTGCACGTTATGGAGAGCTCAAAAACCTTAATAAACCTTTAAAAACTTTTAATCTTGCTTTTTTTTAAAGGGCAAGTTGAAATGGATATGTATTATATTCATTAATATTACATTAAAGGTGTCGGCAATAGCCTAGCGGTTAGCGCCGACTTATGGTGCAGTACCACGTCAGGGCGTCCCAAGGTCCAATCCCGGCTCGAGGACATTTCCCAACCCTACCCCCCACTCTCCCCAACTTCACTTCTTGGCTGTTTCTCAATACCAAGTATGCAAAGTATGGACTTGCGTCCTTGAAAGTTCAGACTTGGAAGAACGAACTAAAGAGGACGCAAGGACAAAATTCGGGTACTTCTTCAAATGGAACGGCAGTGTACTTTATAATGTCACTTGCCTCACCATGGATACATCGGTTTCATTGTACATTAACAATAAAAGGATTTAATTATATAAAGCACGACCCTGTAATTAATATTATATTAATATTCTAAATCTATATTTTTGATTTAAGAAAATATAAATGTACATAACCATAAATGTGAAGTGAAATAGGTTATACAAAGACTTGTGTCTTTGTTTATCAGATTTAATAAACTACAATAGACGTGAATAATAGGAAATAAAGATAACGTTAAGCTGGTACAGCACAGTAACATAATTAGTGAGACAATTATAAAATGTAACAAAATAACACTGCCAAAATAATATACCTGAGAACAAATAATAGATTTAAAAGACTAAAGCCTGTCCGTTAGATATGCACAATGCACGGTACATCCGTGATGGACAGGCCGATGTAAAGCTGCTCTCGGCGGGGGAGGTGATGATGGAGCTCCCGCTGAAAGACTGGGGGTCAGAGTCCGCATTAGATGAGGCATATCGTCAAAGACGCGCTATTTCTATAAATAAACTGCCGATTCGAGTTGAAAACAACCACATTCTTGCCTAAAACTCTTAAAACTTTATTTTGTGACACAACAGAGGAGTATTTTTAAAATACTTCCATCGCCATTAGCTTTCACTGGTTACGCTGCAATGCTGCAATACCTGTGCTTCGCAAGTTTACACAAGTCACCTCTCTATGTATCCTTGGCAAAAGGGGCAGAGCATGTACACATCCAGGAATATTATCTGTACTTGGCAAGATGTGAACTTTGAATTGGAAACGTACTTCGGCGACAGTTGATGACGTTTCACGAGGACACAAGAACGCAAGTACAGACAAGAATGCATATTGAGAAACAGCCCCTGTCTCATTACTGTCTAATAAAGACAAAAAGGCCAAATTAAACCTTTAAAAAAAAAATAATAATAAAATAAAATAAAATAAAAATACGTATATATATACATACATACATATATATATATATATATATATATATATATATATATATATATATATATATATATATATATATATATATATATATATATATTGAAAGGTAATTATTAAAGGTAATATTAATAAGTTAATATAACATGAATTAATTACTGTAATATTAATCAAGCTTTTTATAGAGACAAAAACCTGTTTGGTTTGGTTGTTACAATAAGGTTGCATTAGTTAAAAGTGCACCTACAGTATTACAGATTTAAGATAAGTCTTTTGTGTCTCCAGAATTTGCCTTTAAAGTTTCTACTCAAAACACTCATCAGATTATATATTTTACCACTCAGAATATTGAAATCTACTGCTTTGAACATGTCTTGTTAATATGTGTACAAAGTAAACCTGATTTAACGTCCACAAACCAGGATTGAAGCATCTTCTTTTATAATTGTACTGACACGTGGCTGTGGTAATAAAGACGGTAAAATCGCTATAGTTCATTACAAACATAAACTGTTTTAAAAACTTGTTAAACTTGTAAAACTCACTCTCGATCACATTTGATGATGATTGATGATCACAGAGAGCTGAACAGATCTTTAATCCCAGTTGCTTTCTGCACATCCTGTCTTGTTAATATGATTATACGCGTTACTATTGAGAGATGTTAATAGCTGTCAATCAATTCGGTGGGCGAAAAAATGGCACTTCGACATCATGTTGTGTTCGGGCTCAAAATGGGAGGGATTTAGATCCTATTTTTAAAGCCAGGAAATAAAAAAAATAAATTAAACTTATTGTCTTTATATCACTCCAGTATGACTATGGACGCACTATGCCTGCACACAGTTCTGTCCAAACAGCTTACAAATGATGATTTTCATCATAAATACATTAACTAACATTAACTAATAAAACAATGTAGTGGGATCGGGGTGGATTTAACCAATAAGCAAGGTAGATGGCCGCTTAGGGCCCCAGGAAATCTGGGGGATAAATATCTAGATGTATAAATTATACCTATAAACTATATATAACATTGCTTTCTTTCATATTCTGTATGGTGAGAGTTAAACAAATACAATTTAAACATAATTAAATATTATTTAGTGTACAATCAAATATAATATTATTATAATAATGTAATGTAATAATAATAATAATATTACAAAATAAAATCTCCTTCATGGAACAGTCCAGCAGTCAAATAAAAAAAAAAAAGGATTTTTAGTTGTAGATTTACTTTACAATAAAAAATAATCATTTAAAATGTAGAAATTTGCATTAAGTTAAAATGTAGAAAAGAAGATATAACAAACAGCAATATAAATAAAAAATAAATAAAAGTGGGTGCTTTTTAGGACTTGGGCCCCATGGCTGGAATTGCTTAGGGCCCCAAAATTACTGAATCCACCCCTGAGTGTGACCAAAGTCGGATAGAAATATAGACAGACAGACAAATACGAACAAACCTGTACACAGTATACATACATATACATTCCTATAGACCTCTTCTCTTTTATGCGGTTAGTTTAAGCTGTATAAACGTTTGAAATAAATAATTTATTGTAAAAATCTGTGGTCCCACTTTATATTAAGTGTCTTTAACGACTATGTACTTGCATCAAAAAACTAAATACAATGTACTTACTGTGTTCATAATGTATTTGAGAACACTTGTGGTGCTCTTCAGTTGTGATAGGGGTAGGGTAGTGCACAGGTTTGGTGCTATGGGTAGGTTTAATGGCGGGTTAAGGGTTAAGGGATGGTCAATAGTGTATTTACAAATGTAGTTACAGAAGTTAATAACAGATGTAATTGCATATAGGTATTTAATCAAGCATAAGTACACAGTAAATACATATATTTACACAATAAGTACATTGTAAGGAATTATTAATTTCTGTGTAAGTGCATAGCAGTTAAGGACACAATATAAAGTGGGACCAAATCTGTTGTAAATTAATATTATTGGAGTATATTTTACAAGAAAACAGTACTTTTCTTTACCCTCAATACCATGTTTAACAGAGTCTGTCTTTGTCATTATGTTTTGATTGAGTTACAAAGCGAACATTCAATTTATTGATGTTGTTCAATATATTTAAACCTTTTTCTACAGCCTTCTATTATGTTTGTAATATTGGTAGTATAAGTTACCAGGTGTGTAATATCATATCAGCAATGGTTATGAAAAATAAATAAATAAATAAATTTTGATCAACAACACAGTGAATGAATGATCAATAGTATCTTACACTTTCTTTCTGATATATATAGTTCCCATTTAACCCACTTTATTAAACGTGCTGCAGACAGAATGAAACCCGTGGCCTTGTATTTGCTCTGGCAGTGGAGCTCCAGTATCCCGCTGTGACCATCACACCTTCCGCAAACTGAAAAGAACTCATTGATCTTCACAAGGCTGATGGACACAGATTTGCAGGTCAATGTTGCATGATCCCTGTTTATTCAAAACAAATCCTACAACAGGGATTTCCAGTTTGCCAATATTCTTGGCGTGTGATTAGAGCAAATACACAGGTAACGAACACGTCATTAATTGCTGATTAGAGCGGCGAGTTCAGCTCAGGGATCGGTTAGACTGAGTGAATGATGAGCCTGTGCTGAAGTGAGTATGAGGATCATTGCCTTATTAATAGCGGTGTCAGGTGTTGTGAAAAATTTGGGCATTGTCATCGGCGCAGTCCTGACGGATGGAGGCTGCGGGCGGAGAAGACTTTCCCTTACATGCTGCTCCGAGCTCTAATCCTTCACACTTGTATTGTTGGATGCACTGTCACACAGGACTTCCAGACGCCAACCATGTCCACACACTCACACACACACACAGATTTATACACAGGTTAATGCTCAAAGACTGACAGATGGAGGACTCGGTCAGCCAGTACCGCACAGTTCACGAAACAAAAAATTATTTCTTCCCTAGAGAAGGGAAGAGGCGAGAAAGAGGAATTGAGGGAATTTGAACTTATTATTTATGAAGTGGTAGGAAAAAAGATACTTTGTAATAATGTAAAGCAATGAGCAAAAGGAGAATCAATTTAATTTGTATATATATATATATAGACATTAAAATTAGAGTGCAAATTAGAGTGTGTGTGGGCTTGCATTGACTAGTCCACTTGTCGAGCGATCGACTACTTCAACCACTAGTCGGCGCTGTCAGAAACAATCGACTACTCGAGCGTGCACCATAAATGAAATCAAATGACAAAAGTAACCAACAAACTCCATGATCCAACGTTAAAAGCAGCCAACCACAATTGAGGATTACATTCAATATTATTTTAGATGCCTGACAATAACACCATGGGGAATCCTTTTGAATTGACATGTGCAGTAATAAACATTGGTTTCATCTACTATCCAAGCTAGCGAAATAATTTCTTGCTGTCCCTGCCACTAGCACACGAAGTGAAATAATTTTTCTCTGGCCAGCAACACCGTAACAAGGCAAAGAACAAGCCCGCATCCCTCTCACGTGGATGCGATTCCACAAGCTCAACCAAAGACTGTCTGTGGCTAGATGATGATAGCGGGGATGGCTTGTGTTCTTTAGAAAGTCAGATAAAGTAAGATTCTATTCCTTATTTCTGTCGAAAACAGGGTAAATATAATATGATTACATTGCAAGACGCACATTTTAATCATAATTGCGTTGCTGTCTGCATGACAAAATATAATGTAATTATATGTTTACTGTGTCTATGTATATTTCATTTATTTTTTTAAATAATAATTTATTTAAATAATTTATTCATAAACAGTTTATTGATCATTTATTTTCCCTTTGGCTGTATATTGTCACTTGGTGGATTTCTTTTCCGATCTTTTTAATTTTCAATCTTATCACTGCTGGAAACTTAAATATTAAAGTTATTTTATTTTTATTAGGCTACTTGTTGTATAACAGATTATTACTTGCGCGCACATGGTTGTTTGCATAATCTTCAGGCAGGTGGAAGTATACACTAATATATACATAAATTTTGTTATTTTATTAACTGCTAAAAACGTAGCATAAATCAAACGATTAAATGAGATTTAGCCTATATCTGAATAATTTTATTCATGCTTTAATTAGTTTTATGAATACTGCGATATGAATTTGAGTTTTCAAGACGCATTTTAGGTTTCGGGAGTAGATAAGTACTTTTACTTTCTATAGTCTATGTACATTAAATGTAAATATAAAATGTAATAACTAGCCTGCAGTTTTTTTTTCTTTAGTATTAGTATTATTATTGTATTTATGTATTTTCAATTTTAATTTTAATACATAAATTAAATTTTATGTATTATTTATTTATTTTGGCTATTTATATTTTTGCGGGTAAGCTGTATTGTTGACAAGAACTCTTTTTCTTTCCGAACTGGTTAAGTAATTAAGTTTCACTTAGTTCTTATTACTGCTGAAAACTTAATAATAATAATAATAATAAAGTTAAACAATAAAGTTACTTTAATAACTTATTAAAGTATTACAGGATGCACATGGAGTTTGCTTTGCATTTACAGGAAGCCAATGACACAGATGTACATTTGCCATATCTTCTCGGGGCCACTATAGGCTAAGGGCTGCATTAGCCAGATCTTACTGTGCCAATTATTTGCCAAAAGTTGTCTGGGTCGAAGGAATACCACCAGTGCCGCATAACTGCCTAAAGTGGCCCACATTCATATGCTATCTGGGTAGTAGCTCCAACCACGAGTAGTTGAATAACTCGAGTATTGTTTTGAAAAAAAAAATTGATTAGCAGACACCAGTAGTCATGCAAGCCCTAGCGTGCATAAATACACTTACTGTTTGCTGTAAGTTTACTGTTTACTATGGTCTAAGAGCTGAGCTGCGTATTTTTTATTTTCTCAAACATATCAATGTAAGTGCGCAAAGGTCTCTCTCTCACACTCACACACTCGCAACAATCAAGAATGCATGATTTATATGGTGTCATGTTTTTGCAGTCAAAAAATGTCATTATAATGGAAGTCAATGGGGCAGAAACAGTCACGAACATAACGAAAGGGAGGTACAATTGCCCATAGTGTATTGTTCAATTTAAAAATTTCGAAATGTGTCAAAATAAGATTTGTCACCAAAAAACATTCCATTTGCTGAAATACAGAGAAAATTGAGGCCAAAATAAGACTCAAAAGATCCCAGAGTGGATGAAAAAAAATCCCAGAGTGGATGAAAACATTCCGATAACCACATAAGGGTTAATAATAATAATAATGATGATGATGATGATGATGATGATGATGATGATGATAATAATAATAATTATAATAATAATTATAATAATAATATAGGGGTTTATACTTCTAGTTAGCATGGGTAAATAAACAAATAAATCAAAATATCTATTTATAAAATATATGTATATTAATTATTATTATTATTATTATTATTATTATTATTATTACTATTATTATTATTATTATTATTATTATTATTATTATTATTACTATTATTATTATTATTTATTAATGATTATCCTTAGATTGTCTTTAAAACATGCTTAAATGGTTCAAATGTAAACCAGAAATTTATAATATTACATTATATTTACTATTATTGACAGCAGTAGATGTATGTTTTATGTGTATAATTTTTAATATAGATTTAACGTACATTTAGATTTTATAGTGTTATTAAAACGTCTACATATTTTATTTATTTATATTTTTATTTATTTTGTTTGTTTGTCATGTTTTTTAAGCATGTTTTCATTTGTTTCCATGATAACGTCTTGTTTGATTGATTCTCTCACACCATTTCATTATTTGTTTAATTCAATTGCTCAGTATTATATGTCTAATTACTATTTGCCTCTTTTCCAAATGTCTTTCATTTATTTTGTTTACATCGAAGTGAAAAACAGCTTCTTACCCTGGACATAACAATTAAACGTTCTACAATACATTTCTACAGCATTCTGCACAAACTTTGGGTTTAAGTGTCACACGCAAAACACATCATTATTTTTCCTGCATTCAGGCTATGTATAATTAACACATTTTTTTCATGCAACTATTCAGACCTCTCCTTTCCCCTCACCTTTTCACCCCATAACACAGATTAAATCTCCTCACACCCACAGCTCACACTGACAACATCCAGCCAAACCACAGGAGAGCAACAGTCTGAGTCACTGCAGCAGCAGGTCATGCATAAAGGACAATAGTGCAAGTGGATGTGAAACCTGGAGAAGCTGATGGGAAGAGAGGGCTACCAGCGGGGGCGAACAGCAGATTAGACACAGAGATACAAGGAAGAAGTAGAAGGTGCAAGGGGTTCAGAGAGATGCTTTACCCAATGTTGAGTCTGCTACTCAAAAAAAAGAAAGAAAGAAAAAAAAAGTGTAAAAAATGGCTATTTCTTAGCAAAGTCATACCGCACTTTGTGTAATTGTATTAGTTATATTATAGTGTTTCCATTAACCAGTGTTACGGAATAGAGTTGAGGTTTGCCTCTTGGGATAAGTCACTGCAAAAATCATGTTGACTAATGTTGGTGTGTTTATCACAGACCGATATTTAATCTAAATGGGTGTATCCCGTAAGCATTAATGGCAAGAAAAGTCCCTTTTGGGTTGTTTTTGTGATGGAGTTTCACTGAGGAACTGAAGAGTTCAGATGCTAATAAGTGTCATCTGAAATTTCCATCCAAATTTTACTCATTTTACTCAGCCTCCTTTGTTTATGTTGAGTTATTTTACTTTGAAGACCATGAAACGTTTTCTTTGCCATAAAAGGGTAATTACTGAACCTACAGACAGGAGCTTGATAAAATACAAATTTTTATCAGAAAATTTTGAGCTCTATGGCATTTAGATGGGCTTTTGCATCTGAACTCTTCAACTGTAGTTTCAGAGTTTACTGATCAACAGAATTTTTTATTTTTTTATTGTGAAATGCAATAATGTCTCTTGTATGTCTCTTACAAGTATAAAAATATTACAAAACTCTTTCAAGTTCTGTATTCCTTTTAAAAACTGCCTAGAAAAAGAAACGAATGTGAGCATAAAACTGTATTCCAATTTCTAACGAGATTTGAAATATTCTGTGATTAATGTTGATAGTGGGTAATTCGGGCAATGGAGTATAAATTGTCTCCCAAAAAAGCTTCACACCGATGCACATAAAGATTCCCAGCCATAATTTTTTTGCTTTGAAAAGATGTCTAATAGACGTCTAAACATAGTCGTCTTGGCTAAAACAAGGCTGTCAGTGAAAATCTAATAGAGGTCTAAGAATAGGCCAAAACTAGACTAGTCATCATATAAACAGTAATAAATGACTACACATATAAAGTCTGTCTAATCTGTCAATTTGACCACTAGTCTAGTTTTGGGCTATTTTTAGATGTCTATTAGATTTTCACTGACAGACCAAGTTTAGCCTTGTTTTAACCGAGCTGTCTACGTTTAGATGTTTATTAGACGTCTATTAAACAGAAAATTGTTTGCTGGGTAGCTAAAATAAATATACGGATGGATGGATTGTTAGATTTCAAACGATTAATTAATGAGACAAGCTTTTTATATTTTGTAATTAAATAACTTCAGTCTTTCAGAATGTGCTCCTCTGTTGCCTTGTAGGTTTCTGATGTGACTTTCTGATAGAAAAAAAACATAACTCATGTAACATTTCACCAAAACTTTCCTCTCCGGAAACGCCGGAAACACCGGAAACGCAAGCTCGTGAGACAAGATTCACAGTTCACTGCTTTGTTATTGCAAAGTTTAAGCTTGGTGAACTCTGACCTGCGAAATCGCATTACTTGACTGCGTGAGACCAATCGAGGATCAAAACATGTCCTCTTTGGACAGAAATGTAAAATTTGGACCAATCAATCGCTTTTTATGTCTAATCATCTTATTTAATCCGGCCCCTTTTTGCAGTGCTGCACGACAGAATTTCGCACGCACAAACTCTAGTGTGACAGCGGCATAATTCTAAAATCTCAGTAGAATCTTCGCCATGAAGCTGATGTGACAAAAATTACATATAGTATAGTCTTACATCAATGGTGAGAATGACCACTATGGCCATTCTAGTAGTTACAGCATTAGTTAGTTTACTGAAATCAAGAAAAACATTTTAAAATGTACGCAGTATTCTTATATGAATTTGGTTACTTGACACCTATGATATTGATTTTGTACCAATATATTGGTTATTTGATTCTATCATCATACATATTAACTTTTTTGTACCAACCCCTCACTGCCCAGCACTGTCTTTACAGGGATAGTTCACCCAAATCTGAAAATTCTATCATTTACTCCCCCTTGTTCCAAATCTGTTTGGCATGCTTTCATCTGTTAAAGCATTAAAGCTGGAAACCACTGACTTTCACATACTGTAAAACCCAACAGTAAACATTATCAAATGAAATGAGTTTAGTTAACTCAAAATTTCCTGAAAGTTAATTCTACTCATTTGAAAAGAGTTTTTAACTCAGTGTTGAATGTAATGAGTTAATTAAATACCTCATTACTTCAACTTAAATAGAGTAAGTTCACAGTACTCATATAGATTAGGTTTTTTTTAACTCAAATGGTTTGTAGCAATCGGTTTTCTCAAATGGTTTGAGTTGCCTTAACTTATTGGGTTTAACCTATCTTCATTTATTGGAATTTACTGTGCTCAGATTGCTTTATTTACTCAAATAGAGTTTACAGTACTCATTAGGATTAGTTTTTGAACTAAAAGGGTTTGTTGCAATCGGTTTCCTCAAATGGTTTGAGTTCCTTTAACTTTTGGGGATTTACTGTGTAGTATTTGTTTTTCCTATGGATGTTAGTGGTTACAGGTTTTCAGCTTTCTTTAAAATATCTTCTTTTGTGTTCAATAGAAGAAATAAACTGTAAATGCTTGAAACCACACTAGGGCGAGTTAATTTCCATTTTGGGTGAAATACCCCTTGAACCATACAGGGAAATCCCAACAGCTCTCTCAGCACACAGAGCGTCTTCCAGCGACAAACCTCCTTGCTTTAAAAGAAAAATTGTCCCGCCGCCTCAAGACATCTTAGAGACATATTGTGGTTTATTTTGTCACCCGGTTTTGCCATCTGTGCCATTCCAATAGAGGCTGCAGGCTGGTGAAGGCAGAGCCTGGGCGAGGAGGTCTGCCTGAGCCCCTCCAAAGCCCAGCCTGCTCATTAGTCAAATTGCCTAATGAGAGAGAATACAAATGGCCCCATGCCCTGACAGGAGGAGTTTTGGAAGTGTCAGCGCTCCTGACCCGTGCTATGAGAACAGATGATGGCTCGCTGCTATTTTCAGCACCTTTTAACGACTCTGTCTCGGCCCTTGCCATTTCTCCTCCTTCAGTCTGATTTTTTGTCTTTTATTCATTTTCTGTCTGAACTTTGTATTGCTGTGCATCGAACTCATGCAGAGAAGATTGCTCTGAGAAGAATCGATAGTTTGCTTTGAAGCAACATGAGCTAAAGCAAAGAACAGAAATCCACATTAAATCCAGTTTGAGATCTTAGAAACATGCATAATTGTATTGTTTAAAACATATTTTTACAAGCTTTTCAGAGAAAAGCAGCAACAAAACCTTTTACAAGTTTGAACATAAGCTAAAGTAATTATATGTTCACTCTCATGTCGTTCCAAACCAAAATTCCTCTCTGTTACTGAAAAAAAAAACACATAGCATATGTTTCAAAAAGGACACTATAATCCTATATAAAACTTTTAATAGCTTGGGTGAGACTGTAGTTAACTCAGTTATGTACTCTGTTAACTGAATAAATCATGTCAATGGGTTTCGAGGGGATCATGACATGATGACATTTCAGGCCAAATTCAATACATCGAGAAAACGTGCATTATACAGAGATCATTTTGACAAAAAATACTTTCAGGTCATAGTCAACATTTAGATTTAGTCATACATTTGGACATTTGAATAGTTTTTGTCTAGTTTTAATTGACTTAAAGTCCACCCCAAAAATAAAAACGTACTCACTATTTACTTTTGTGTTCAACAGAAGAAATAAACTCATAATGGATTTGGAAGCACTTTAGGGCGAGTAACTGATGAGTAAATGTTCATTTCTGGCTGAACTATCCCTTTAATTTCTGTATTGGTTTTGATTAGCAGTGGTTTAAAATGTGGGGCGACACGGTGGCTCAGTGGTTAGCACTGTCACCTCACAGCAAGAAGGTTGCTGGTTTGAGTCCCGGCTGAGTCAGTTGGTATTTCCGTGTGGAGTTTGCATGTTCTCACAGTATTCGTGTGGGTTTCCTCCAGGTGCTCCCGTTTCCCCCACAGCCCAAAGACATACACTGATGGTGAACTGATTAAACTAAGTGAAGTTTCTTTATAAACTAATTTCGAAAGGATCACGTGCTTATGATTGCTAGCGGCTGGATCTGCATTATCCAATTCTCAATGCACCAATCAGACGACTACTAAGCTACTACAAATACCCTGGGTTACGTACCATCGCTATCTTCGTTTTGAAGAATCCCACCATCCACCCCTACTCCTCCTTCTTCCTAGATGGGTGACACAGTGGCCCAGTGCTTAGCACTGTTGCCTCACAGCAAGAATGTCTCTGGTTCCAGGCTTTACCAAACCAGCAGACGTTTCTGTGCAAAGTTTGTATTTCTCCCCGTGTTCACGTGGGTTTCCTCCGGGTTCTCCGGCTTCCTCTCACTGTCCAAAAACATGTAACATAAGTTATTTGACTAATAAAAAAGGCACTATAAACATGTTCCTAGTAAATGGTTATCTCTCAAGAGCAATCAATGACTGTTCATTGGTTATTACAGCAGGGAAGTTCTCGAGATCTACCTGAGCTCAAACTCCCCTCTCGCCTTGCAATGGGAGGGAGCCCGGGCTCGAGGATCTTATGAGCTCAGGGCTCTCTCTACCGGGACAGCATGCCAAACAAGCTTATAATTATTCATCAGCTAAGTGTGAACTTAAAGTTTCACAGTATGCCTGTTAATATTTTTTCTTCTGGAGAAAGTCTTATTTGTGTTATTTCGGCTAGAATAAAAGCAGTTTTTAATTTTTAAAAATCAATCTTAAGGTAAAAATTATTAGCCCCTTTAAGCTATTTTTTGTTTTAGAAAAATATCTAGTAAAATATTATTTACTGTCATCATGGCAAAGATAAAATGAATCAGTTATTAAAACTATTATGTTTACAAATGTTTTGAAAAAAATCCCTCCGTTGAACAGAAATTGGAGAAAAAATAAACAGGGGGGTTAATAATTCAGGAGAGGCTAATAAATCTGACTTCAACTATATATATATATATATATATATATATATATATATATATATATATATATATATATATATATATATATATATATATATATATATACATCAAACAGAGTAAATTACAGATGACTGCGACCAAATACTGCCTTCAGATAAACCCAAATGAATTATATTTAACAATAAACCTCTATAGAGACTTTATTCAAATTCCCAAATAAGTGTCCGTTAGAAGAATGCATTCTGTATGAGAGGCTTAATGGCCACTAACTAGAAATATATTCTTAATAAACTGCATTTTTGAAATCTAAAGAACTACTTTATCTCCTGAAAAGTTTCAAAACTCTAGTGCAACAACTACAATACTTGCCAAACTATAGTGAGTTTATTCTTCTGTTTGGCACTTGCTGCAGGCTCATACAGTACAAGAAGAATATCTCACAGCTTTCAGCCAATTAAATTCAAGAACCAGAAACTATTTGACTACTGAGACATAACACGTCTTTATTCATCTTAAAATTAAATAAATCCAATTCTTTTGGACACAACAGTTATATATGCATTTCTTATAGAGTAACAAACAAATCAAACAGATATATATGTAGATTTTAAATTCTTACAGCTACTAAAAGAATAAAGATCAGTGAGTGATTATCTTAATTTTTACCATTTAATTATCATAAATGACAGACAGCAGTAGGTATATTACGCTGCTGTTTCTTTAAAACTTAATGCACAAATAAAACATACCGATACACATAATATACTGAGATTTCTTTCCCACACACAGAACAATTTATATTTTGTCTATTAAAATGAATAGTGAAAGAGGAAACTCTTGTTTTTCTCTCCAGGTGGATTATCCGGGTTTTATGTCAAGAGAAAATAATGAAAAAAAAAAAAATAAATAAACAGAAAAAAAAATAAGCCAAGTAAATTATAAAAACTGTATTTTGTTTTGGTAATCTTTAAGTACATTAAAAAAATGAAAGAACAAGAGGGAGATTCTACAAACACAAGGGGGTGGGAGAGATGTATTAAGTTTATTTAGCAAAGAATTGTTATTTTTCCATCTGGGTGACAAGCGGCCCTTGAAATCTGGTAGTAGGTTTTGTGCCAGTAGGCATCACCCACTGGGCACTGATCTATCTGTCTTCCAGAGTGAAAGCGGAGCCAACTAAAGCCTGGCATCAAGCATGCAGTTCAGAACTACTTGAGTGTAATGTAATCGCAGCACCGATCACCTGTTCTGTTCTAGGAGGGGTACAAAAAAATATTAGTTTTGCTATAATTGCTTGATTTTCCTTAAATATAATTTTTTTCCCCTCCTCCATGCAATGACAAAAGGCAAAGAGATGGAGAGATAAATATATTAAATGTGTGTCGTGTGTTTGGAGTTCATGTGCACAATGTTTAATAAAATCTATATAAAATAAATAAAAAAATAATTTGAAAATAGAAAAAATAAAGCAAAATATCAACAATATAGATAAAAACACACTAAAGTAAATACTTTATAAACAGCCAAAAAAGAGAGTCATTAATATACAGTATTAAATAACACAAATTTAAATAAGTAACAGTACAAAATAATGTATAAAACATATGGATATATAAAATAATTTGCAATAAAATTGCAATCCGGGTGCTCCGGTTCCCCCCACAATCCAAAGACATGCCGTATAGTTGAATTGGGTAGGCTAAATTGTCCGTAGAGTATGTGTGTGAATGAGAGTATATGGGTGCTTCCCAGTGATTGGGAGTGTAAGGGCATCCACTGCGTAAAACATATGCTGGTAAGTTGGTGGTCCATACCACTGTTGCGACCCCAGATAAATAAGGACTAAGCCAAAAAAGAAAATGAATGAACGAATAAAAAAAAAACCCGGCAAAAAACAAAAAACAAACAAACAAACAAAAAAAAAAAAAACAGATCAACATCAATATTATTAACTGTTAACAAAACAAACAAAATAAAAACTACATGAAATAAATAATGACAAATAAAACACACACACACTTGCATCTTTCGTTACTTCTCATAGATGTTAGGATTGTTTTACTATACAAACTGTACTCTATCCCCCTACTCCTAAACCCAACCATTACAGAAAACAATCTTCACATTTTCAACAATGTTTACATTTTTATATTAATTCATTCTGTGTGATTAATGAGCTGTTTTCCTCATGGAAAAAAGTCACCACAAGGTCAAAAGTACTGATTTCACTATACTTGTGGAGACATTTGGTCCTAACTACGTCAGGAATCAACCCAGGCTCATTCTGAAAACGTGCTGATATATACATTTCTGGAGAGTGACAAATACATCCCAGGATGTATCAGATCTCAAATTTCGCGGGTGCCATTCGCGCCTGCTGTTCTCACATAAATCCATCAGAGGCTGCTATCGACTGACTGACCGATTGACTGACCCACCCTCTTCATTCCCTAAACCTAACCAATAGTATTTTCAAAAGCACCGACGACCCGCCTGCCCACTTCCCTAAACCCAACCGACAGTTTTAAAAAGCTATCCATAAAAAGAAAAGCCCTCGCGTTTGCCTTATTGACTCGCCAGACTCAAACCCTGTCATTGTGTTCAACTCTTCTCTGCGTCTTAAGTCTGCCAATGTACATGGCGAGCTAACTAGACGAACTGGTAACAGCGGGAAAGCCGTCTATACGGAGCTAAGCGGTCAGCTGCTAGATTGAAAAGCACGAAAATGACATCATACCGCCCCGTAGTGTTCATTTTAAAGACGAAATGCAGCCATATGTACTTCTGGCTACATAATTTGCGATCTCCAGAAATGTATATAGGGCTACGTTTTCAGAAGGAGGCTATATTGTCAGGAATACAAAGCACACACGCACAAACCTTGAAGAATCGATCTCTATTTTGTACCGACCAATTTAACTGAGTGTGAAAAGTGCCTAAAGTATAACCGGTTTAGATCTAGGGATTAGCCTCATATCCTTTAGCGATTAGTAGCAGCTCTGGCGTGTGAGAGGTCTAGTGGTACAGTAATTCTAGCACAGTGATCTGAAGTGGTTTTGAGCCTCTGAGTAAATGAGCTCAGCCTCTTCAGATCATGCATGAGCGGCGGAGTTGGCAATGGACCTGTCGCTAAATTGCGTGTGCCGGATGGGCCGCAGCAGAAGGCACAATTACACCAAATCCCCTCTTAATTAGCAGTTCTGTGGGTATGCTAACTCACCACACTGGAGCAGGAGGCAGTGCTTGGAAAGAATACCGGAGTGCACTAGAAAGAGTAGCAAATTAAGGCAAGAAAGTGGTATGAGGGTCACCCGATCAGGTCACTGGCCGTATCTGTAGACTATTTTGAGCTGAGCTGAGCTTGCATCCCATACCTTCACTTAAGTTGCACCGGCACTCTTACAGTAGACAATCACTGGCACGGAGCCCCGATAGATCCCCTTCAGAGCTGGGGAGTGTTATTAAGTTTTCCATGTTGGCGGCTGCAGGGCGATGTAAAGTGGCACCTCGGCCTGGTGAGTAATGATGTGTGCCAGGACTCAGGCAGGAGGGATGACAGCATGAGAGGCCTCGTTGGCAGCCACTGGTGCAGCCATAGGACTATTCATCATCTCCTTAAAGCAATCTACCAATGCCGCACCGCCATTCCTCATTAATTATGTTAATCATTGTTGCATTACGCTCATCCTGACATGAGGCTCAGCAGACACTGTGGCAGTCAGAGATGGGAGTATGTGCACAAGGTCTGACAGCTGAAGTTTGACCTAACAAACAGTGAAAATATGATGCTGCGTGCTAAATTAAGCAATAGCTTGATTGACACTAGATGGATGATTTGCATGCTGCATTGAACACTGACAAAAAAAGTGTAGATTATACAGAAGTAAACTAAATCAAACCAAAAAACAAAACAATACACGCAACACAATAAAACACAAAACAAAACAAAAAAGAAAAAAAAACCAAAAAAACAATGTAAACATCATGTAAACCAAACAACAACACACAAAAAAGGAAAAACTATTTAAACAAAACCAAAAAATAAATAAATAAATAAAAATAAAAAAATTAAATAAAAAAGCAAAAACAAAACAAAACAAAACAACAAAAAAGAAAAAAAAACTATTTAAACAAAACAAAACAAAAAAGAAAAAACTATTTAAAGAAAGCAAAGCAAAAAAGAAAGAAAAAAGAAAACAAAAACAAAAAAAAAACAAAACAAAAACTATTTAAACAAAACAAAAAGCAAAAAAGAAAAAAGCAAAACAAAACAAAAAAGAAAAAACTATTTAAAGAAAGTACAGCAAAAAAAAAAAAAAAAAAGAAAAAAGCAAAGAAAAAAGAAAACAAAAACAAAACAAAAAACTATTCAAGCAAAAAATTAAAAAATAAAATAAATAAATAAATAAATAAACAAATAACTATTTAAACAAAACAAAAAATAAAACAAAAGAAAAAACAAAACAAAACAATAGACATTGAGGCCTTGTTAGCAGCTTTGTCCAGTCATAGAACCATTAGTACTTTAAGCAATCTACCAATGTCACACTGACATTCATTGTGCATTACGCTCATTGTGTCATGGGGCTCAGCAGACACTGTAGCTTAGATGTGGCAATGAGTTTTGCGAGTGTATAAATAAGCTTTGATAGCAGCAGTTTGGCCATACAAAGCCAAGGTTTGATCGAATTAAGATGTCCAGATTTCCATTTTAGGAAAGTATAATGTGTGTGTTGCATTAAACGGAAATGCCATAGATCTATGACAGAAAAAAAAAAGGAATAGAACTAAAAACAAAACAAAACAAAACAAAAACAACATAGAGGCCTTGTTAGCAGCCTTGTGCAGGCAAAAAAAAAAACATGAATCATCTACTTTAAGCAATCTACCAGTCATGAAGCTCTGAGTGCAGCAATTTGGCCTAACGAAGCAATAGATTGACTGAATTAAGATATCTTGATATCCACTTTAGGAAAGTATAGTGTGTGTGTGTGTGTGTGTGTGTGTGTGTGTGTGTGTGTGGGTGTGTGGGTGTGTGTGTGTGTTGCATTAAACTTTAACAAAATAACAAACCAAACAGAAACTGCATAACAGAACTATGAAAGTAATAATAATAAAAAAAAGAATCAAACTAAAACTGAAACCAAACCAAAAAAAACAAAAGAAACATAAAAACAAAACAAAACACAGAAACAGAACAGTAATATGACAGAGGCACATACAAAACAAAACAAAACTAAGCAAAATAAAACTGCAAAAATAAAACACACTGTACAAAATTTGACCTCAAATTCACAGTAAATTACTGGCTAATAATTGCATTACTTTCACAGTAAAATACTTTTTGTAAGTTCACAGCAAACTACTGTAAGGTAGTTCACAGTAATTTACTATGATTTTTTTTCTTTACATTAAATTACTGTGAAATTATAGCCATATAATGTAACCTGACAGTAGATAGTAAAGTCCATTACTGTGATTTCACACTATTATCTTTTAGAACTAACTATATTTTACTGTGAAGCAGGCTTTCCTCGTCTAGTCATTCTGACATTTACTCAAACTTTGAAATCATTTTGGGTGTTTATCAGTGTTTGGTTTTATAAATCAATTACTTTTGTTCCAGTTTATAACGTTTTTGGCAAAGCACAAAGTTATGTTCATTAAAAATTCTTTCATATTTTTATGTTAACGTTATAATACTAAATAAAGGTGCGGTTCACCCAAAAATAAAAATTTACTATGACATTCAGGTCGTTTCTAAACAGGATGATTTTTCTTTCAAGTTGTTTTTGAAGATATAACCAAATTGTTTTTGCGGCTGCAGTAACATTCTGTTATTTCTAAAAATAAAAAATGTGCCAATTCTAGCAAAAAATTTTATTTACATTGATGTCTATGTTGAATGAAATAAAAAGAGTTTGAATTCCTATACCAACCATGCAGAAGATATAGCCCTTTTTACAGTAAGTTGCTGTAATCATGGTACCTGAATTAATTTCACCATAAAAATATGAATACAACACATTACTGTTAATTTTTACAATCAAATCCTGTAAATTGATACTAATGTAATTTACTGTGAAAAATGACAGTAACGTTGTGAAAATCAGATTTATTTTTCTACAGTAAAGGACAGAACGAAAAAAAAAAAAAAAGCTGATTGGAGCTTGACACAGCTATGTCATTACGCTTCTGTCTTTCCATCAGCCAATCCCTGCATTGCTGATCAGGATTTCAAGAATCGATAGAACTTCACAGCAAACGCATCCACTCGCAGTCATCTAAGATCAACTCATACAGTTATTTTAATTTGATTCACAAACTTGTTAAAAAAAAAAATAACAAGCCAGCCAGAGATCTGTTAGCAAGATTAAAAGACCCAGGATCTGTCACACCATTATTTAAGTGAGGTATAAAATTTTTACCTCACACCTGAGACAACCAACATTGATGTTAAGTGTATGCAGCAATCATCTGTGGGGGGTTGCTTTTTTACTTTTATTTTGTGTTCCTGTAGTACTTCCTGTAATGTAGTTCCTGTACCAGTTCCTATGTCCTTCTTCCTTTTAACTTTATTCACTGACTGAAAACTGAAAGTCACTGACTTTTATAATCAGTTGTATTTTAATTATCACTTGTAGCGATAGTGACAAACTACAACGACATCACATATGATAACATGCAAAGTGTTCAGATTCAAAAACCTCTAAATGATGTCTGACATTTTCTTCAATTTTTATTTCTCAGGCTTTTGTGTGTAGGTTCAATCATTTTATTTTGAAGTTGATGAATCTTTTCATTGTCTTTAAAGTGAAATAACTGAATAAAATCAGGAGAAAAATGTTTATTATAAAAGAAAATAAGAAGATCGACATTTAGAGGCTTTTACACCACTCATTCAGAGAGTATGGCTGTAGGTACTCGGTCACCTTTTTTAGATAATAAACTTCTCAAACAGCTGTAGACAAGTCTCTTCGTATATCTGTAGACAAAGCAGGCGGCAGACTTTTCCGAACAGCCTTCAGGGGCTTCATGTCTTCTTATCAGAAATGACTCCATTCCCCGGAATCTCATTGTGAGTTTAAATCGCACTATGTATTAGGGGCTCGTTAATAACCAACTTAACGAGTCCACAGACCCATTAAAAGATCTTTAAGAGCATATTTGATCATAAATCTCCTTAACCTATATTTAATGGCTGGATTTCGAGGGAAATATTTTTATCAAGTTCTAATTAGATGTGCGATAACAAAGACTGCTGAACATGAGGGCAATGGGAAGGCGAGACAGGCCCATCTATTGAGGGCGGCCATGTTTGATAGGCTGGAGAGTAATGAAGGAGCGGATCTTATTCTGGGCTGGGAGATGGACGGATGAGGAATGAGACCCCGGACTGTGATTAGGCCCACAGGCACGTGCCTCTCATTAGTCTTACCATCGGCCTAAATCACTGAGGAACTTACAGACACATTTGGAAAATAACAGACAAGCACATTTATATTTGTATAATGTGAGTGGAAAAGAACAAGACTTTTTTTTTCAGTAGGTAATCATAACAAAATGGACATTACTGGGATAGCAAATGTATGTAACTGTAATTAAATAAATAAATAATAAAAGAGAAAGGACCATAGATAATGGTAAAGAATTAATTATCAGCATATATATTATATACTATGCTAAATAATAATAATAATAATAATAATAATAATAATAATAATAAATAATGATAATAATAATAATAATAATAATAATAATAATAATAATAATAATAATAATAAATGATAATAATAATAATAATAATAATAATAATAATAATAATAATAATAATAATAATAATAATAATAAAAGACGAATCGTTTCATCTTGAACTGATCAAATGTTTGGTAATTGGTATTCACCTGATTACTTTTGCAAGCGTGAACACAGCTGTTTTTGTCAGTCGTGCTTAGGGATGCAATGATACAATTTTTTTTGGAACCGATCCGATCTCGATACCAAAATTCTGAGTATCGACCGATACAGATCAGATCCTGATACTGTGCCATATTTTTTTTTTTTTTTAACATAATACAGTTTCTATAGTTCTGGTTATAAACTCAAATAATATATCTTCTTTAGTAAAAATAACAGACCTAGAATATAACAGTAAAAAAAAAAATCACAGACCTACAATATAAAAATAACAGATGGCACAATCTAACTAAACATGATGCTTGCTATAAACTATGGGCTACAGTATTTGAGCATTCATTATGACATTGTTATGATCTGTTGTGGTCCAGCTTATGCTTCCTTTTTAATATTAAGATTTTACTTTGAAATCTGTAATATGCTACCACTATTGACCCTAATCGTTGATAAAATAATTGGCCTTTTAGCAAATGATATTGATATCATGATATTTCGTTTGGTATAATTTGTTGGTTATTTTAATGTGTTTTTGTTGGTCAGTTATCTACAAAATAAACAAGAATATTTGAGGTGAAGTTCAAAACAAGCTCCACTTATATGCTAGCGCACAATCTGACAATTGGTCTGTTAAATAAAATAGTAATATATCAAATAACAGTGAAATATTCACAGTTTCAGAGTAGACTATATTAGGCTAAATAATTATCTGTTAATGACAATTCATATGCGCCGGGCTGTCAGTTTCACTTTTAATAATTTAATCAACTACTTTGACCACAATAAGCCACGCTTTACAAACTATTCGCAGCACTTAAAGCATTCCCCTCGGAAAAATAAACTCATTTGGAAGGATGAGAGAACATAAACATATTATAAGAATAATCTTACGGAGTGGCGCATGTTGCGTCTGCGCAGCCGGTGCCTGAATGAAGCACTTGCATCCCTGAGACACAGCACGCAGCCCTCCGGTATATGGACTCTTCTAAAACAGCAGCACAAAGGGGAGAAATCAGTGCGTTGAGGATCTGTCCAATGCATTATTGAGCCTTTTTTAATTTAAAGATTTAGGTAGGCCTACTTTGTTTGTGAAAAGCAGGTAATAGCTCAACCCTGTATACTCCAGTGTTGTGAATAAGATCTGCTGATCTAACAGACACAGCGCAACATGAAACAGCAATCTCCATGTTGCAGGTCAAAATGAACCCATTTTATGTACAACTAAATGCATTTCTCCTACTAAGTTTACAGTACGTTAATATCACTACAATATTATGGGCTGACAGATCCACTGCTCTCCAAATGTCAATATGTAAACACCTTAATCAAACTATTACCATCGTGTAGGATTTTCGACACATTTTGTGACAGGATAGTCTATACACACATGGCTGTTTGACACTATTATCTGCACCTCTAGTCTCTGCTGAGAAATACGGGTTTTTGATTCTCCCATACTGCGTGCGGTATCAAAAATTCCATTAAAACAACCTTTTCCAGCAGTTCCTCACATCCAATGTCTTGTTTGTCACGGGGGCATGCATGAAATGTTCTTAAATGAAAGTGAAAGTACTAAACTGCAGTTAAAGTCGACAAACTATGAAAGGAACACCCCAAATTACATAAAACTCAAGTGGAAAAGTGGATAGATGCAATGACGTTAATCGTATTATGTGTTATAACATGTAAAACAGGATCATGAAAGATACATTCAAAAAGCAACTCATGTAAACACCTTAATCATATTACTGTTTTATTCAGATTAAGGCAAATAATTCGATGACTGATGTCCATGTAAACGTAGTCACTGTCTATTTCCTCTGTGCCTGTGTTGCCTCACAAATCAGTGCATGCTCGTACTGAAACTCTCTGTTTCATGCAAACCCTTCCCTCTTTCGCCACTCAACACTTCTACCTAAACAGAGCTGGACTCACACACTTTCCTGACTTTTTTCAAACTAGAGGTTTGAAAACACCCTGCTGAGACAGGGGGGTTTCATGGCCCTTTAACAGTAATAGAAAGTAGGGAAAGTAATTGAAAAAAATCGACCTGGAAAAATTTGATCGATTATAGGTTCTAAATGTCGATTTTGATTACTTTTCGATTAATCGCTTAGCCCTAATTTTACTACAACTAATGATCAGGTAATTATGTCAAGCAACAGGTAAAATGAAATGGACAGCTTGCAATGATGTAAATTAATCAATCAACCAATCAATCAATCAACCAATCAATCAACTAACCAACCAGTCAGTCAGTCAGTCAGTCAGTCAGTCAGTCAGTCAGTCAGTCAGTCAGTCAGTCAGTCAATCAATTAATCAATAAGTAAAAAATTGTAGGTTGTAAACAGTAACATGGTACAGTCCACATATTAACATTGTTCCTAATGCTTTAGTAATAACAAGCTGCACTCCAAAGTAAGACTAAGGACAAAGTTTCCCAAACCCAGATGACTCCAGGAATAAAATCTCAGATGCGACATCACTCATAGGTATTCTGCTATTTGCCGTCATGCACACAAGCAGAGCAAGTTGTAAACCCCTCTAACATCTTCCCTCGTCTCCCTCTACGTAGGCCACTCGAATAAATCACCAATAGCTTTTTTGGAAAAGAAGCCGTATGCAGTCTTTCATGCCCTGTCGCCAACCTCAAGTCCTTGGCTCCCTTTCAGAACGCTTTTTATTGCCCCGAAATTGCGCGGCTAAAATCGTGTACCTATCGAAAGTAAAACATAGCTGTAAATCTGGCCCTATGTCTATTCGCCTGATTCCCCCCCACCGCCACCCATCAAATATCCATACACAATTCATTTAGGGCAATTTAGCTGATGCTAAACAGAATCAAGGTGAACTTTCAATGGGCCCTCGGCTACGAGAGAGGAGGAGCAGAAAAATGGAGGCCCAGCTTTGGGAGGTTTTAATCAAGCGTCTCCTCAAGGCCACAGTCATCCAGCCATGGAGCAGCAGCCGCACTTAGCAGATGAGTTTGTGTGTCGCGGCCCGACTGCGTGTTCTCTAATCCTTCAGCCTAAAGTGTTTTGGTATTGTAAAATATGGCCGCATGGGTGGTCTACGAGAGATTACAGTCACGATTAAAAGCCTGTAGGATCCTCCTAGACTGAAGCCGGCCTGCAGATGGAGATAAGATGAAACTTTTGTTTGAAACCTGATGAGAGGCGTCCTAATGAAAGTGCTGGCCCAAAAATAATCTTTTTACTCTGTTGCTGTGTCTCAATTCGCACACTCTTCGTTCTAAATAGTATTCAAAAATAAAATTAGTATGTTTCAATTCACATTATGCTGAAAGGAGTATGTTGTCTGTCTACTATTGGTCTACTACAGTATTTCTGGTAGAAACTCGACGTTTAGATCCCTGCATACTCAGCTAATAATGCTCACAATATTTTTCGTGTTGGATGTAAATTTGAATACAAACATGGGAAAAAAAGGTTTAAATAAACTACAAACATGGCGGACCCGCAAGAGCAATGCTTGAAGTGCTTTGAAAAGTAAATTTTTTATTTGATGTTTGACATAATCTCAACTGAAAAATAAAGAGAGGGTGGGACATCAAGTAGCTCCTCACCTTTAAAAAATCAGCCAATAGAGTTTTGTTTTTATAACAGCTCTGCCAGTGAGAAGGGTTGGAATTAACCTCATTAGGAGAAGTGTCTTAAAGGGAGCGAGGCATGTCAGATGCTAGAGAGTGTTTGATTGGTCAAGATTTGATGAGAAACTAAAGTATGGGGTGACGTAAAAAAAAAATTTGATCGATTTAGTTGGAAGTGATATTCTGTAAACTTTGGATGTTTGTATCAGTTTTATATTTTCTAAATGCAAATTTTGCCACTGTTTTGGAAAGAAATAGCTAATAGATATCTAATAACTATCAGACTTAAACTAAAATCTATAATGTTTTATTTTAATTTCACAAGACCTTTAAGGGTAGATACTTTGGTTAAGATGTTTGAAAGATTCTTAAATCATTTTTAAGATTCTGGAATATTCAATTCAATTCAATTCAGTTCAATTCACCTTTATTTGTATAGCGCTTATACAATGTAGATTGTGTCAAAGCAGCTTCACATAAAAGATCATAGTAAATTGGAACAGTGTAGTTCAGTTTTAGTGTTAATTTCAGTTCAGTTTAGCTCAGTTCAGTGTGGTTTAAAAATCACTACTGAGAGTCCAAACACTGAAGAGCAAATCCATCGATGCGCAGCTCTACAGATATATACATATGTGAACTATACATTTATACAATATATACAATATATATACATATACATATATACAATATATACAATATACAAATATACAATATATACAATACAATATACAATACAAATATATACAATGTGACCTTTTGCAAATATGTATTTGGTCCTTAACTTCTGAATGTATAATTATGCAAGCACCTAAGGAGATTTCTCTGCATGAAAGACTCGCGGATGACAGATTAACCTGCTGCTGAATCACCTATTAAATATGAAAGTAATGTTTATGTTGTGACAAGATGATTGACAGGGCACGTAATTAAGCAATGTAATGGACAGATGAGAAAGTAGCATCTCCCAAATGTCGTATACTCTTCTGTTATACAGCCAAAGTATATCATTTTTCATTACAAAAAAGTACATACTTTTACGATGTAGTATAAGTCAAAATCAAACTGGGATGCAGCATGTAATAGTCAATTAAAAACAAAGTATAGCATTTGGGTATGGAATAATAGTTAATCACCTGACTAAACACATCAAAATAAATGTGTGCTTATGAATTATGCTAATGGAAGTGTTTTCAGAATGAATCCAACAATAACGCTCTGATCTCTGTGAATACAGTCAGAGACAATGCTAACTTTAGCCACATTGGCTGTACAGCATGTCAACAAGCACATTCAGAAAGGACATTTGGAAACATTCTCAAAATATGAAGTGGAATATTTATTTTGGAATATATATGTTATTGGATATGAGCACAAACTGTTAGTATGGACCCATAATTCAGTAAGTGTTAAACTGACCCTTGTTGGTAAAATAGTCTGGAATAAAACATCTAAAATATAAGCTATTTTGAATGAAATGTGCAAAATAATGATGGTAAATTGTTATATATTTGGGCCCAGCAGTGTTCAGCACATAGATTTCACTTTCCCAGCAGTAATCATAAATTAACGCAGCTTTCACACTGGATGCGGAAAGCGTTGTCCTATGAAACCCATTCATTTTAATGGCTTGTGCTGCACAAGGGCAGTTTGTTGCTGCGTCTACTAAAATGCAAGAACAGTGCACTATGGTCAAAGTTCTAAACAGCTCAATATTCCTCTCTGTGGACTTTCTGCTCATGTACACTTACTTATCTATGCATAAACTGCACATGCTCCCTGGAAAAAAACAATGTCTGCTCAAAAACACTCCAAATGTACACTGCGAAATCCTCTGAGTAAAACTTACTCAGTTCAGAGAGTATTTGGTCCCTCTTTATATAAGGGCAAACAGGTTGGTAATAAGTACTAATAAGTAATAAGTAACTAATAAGTAATAAGCTGCTGTTTGTAGAGTTGCTTATTGATCGAGTTGATCCTCTGCTGAGATTTTGAGAGATTCAATATATTCTATTTCAGCGGATTTCGTCTAAGGCTGTGACTGAAGTCAGTTGTAGTTTTGTGTTTCTCTTCTGTATATAATAATTTGCGTTAAATTGAAAAAGTCTTACTCAAGAAATATTTGCTGTTTGATCAATCTACTTATTTACAATGAGCTGAAACTACAAAATTCTTCTTTTTTTTATTTTTCCCCCTTTTTTTTGTGTGTGTGTGTGTGTGTGTGGGGGGGGGGGGGGGGGGTTATTACAAAGCATTTTTGGTTGTGGTTTTAGTCTCGGTTTTCGGCTTTGTGCATCCTGAATTTGCAGTTTTGGATTGTAGATGCAGTGGGAAAAAAAAATTTACATGGAAAAAGTTCAAATGGAAAACATGGAAAAATTTGAACATGGAAAAAGTCGTATTTCTTTTTACCATTTTAAGTGTTTGCAATAGTCATTGAGCCATGAAGCAGCAATTAGCAGATGAGTTTGTGTGTCGCGGCCCGACTGCGTGTTCTCTAATCCTTCAGCCTAAAGTGTTTTGGTATTGTAAAATATGGCCGCACCGGTGGCCTACGAGAGATTACAGTCACGATTAAAAGCCTGTAGGATCCTCCTCGACTGAAGCCGGCCTGCAGATGGAGATAAGATGAAACTTTTGTTTGAAACCTGATGAGAGGCGTTCTAATGAAAGTGCTGGCCCAAAAATAATCTTTTTTTTTTCTTCAGTGTTAGTCAATCACAAAAAAAAAAAAAAAAAAAACTGTGGTCGGGGATGTGAAAAAAAAGTAGGAGTCATTTTGCATAATCAGTGAGCGCCATCTGGAACAATTAACGAAATTCCACAGAACTCCGAGGATCAGTCATATTGGCTTATTAAAGATCCTGAATTATAGGAGCAATAAATCCGTGGAAAAATGAAGCGTACCCCGGCCTGTCATCACTATTTTAACTTCAAATACGCACGAATATTCGATAAGGCTGAAAAGAAGAGATTAATATATGCAAATTAAGTCAAGCATTTTAACCCCTCCCCCTCCCCCCAACAACTGTCTGCCATTTTTTTCCTGTCTCTTATTACGAGCCTTTATGTTTTATTCATACACCAGCTCACCTGTCATTTCATAAGCTCTAATATTATGGGGGGTATTATTAAAGTGCGTAAAGTGGCGCTTTAATTGGAAAGCTCTGTTGCATTTTTTTTCTTCCTTCTTCTTTTTTTTTTCCAGTTATTTGGAGCAAATTAAAAGCAGATGCACATGCTTTAATAAGGGGAACTGGTACCAGTTCCGGAAAATCAAAAATCATTGTCAGCCACCTCTGATATTTTGCAAACTCAAGGCAATGCTGTATTTTCATCTCCCTCTCCCTCTCTCTCTCTCTGATCACATCTTAATTGATCTTCCTTTAATTCACTGAGGAATAATTGATGGCCATTAAATGTTATATTTAATAAAAGGAACTTACTGCCTTTTCCTGATTAAAGCAATAGGTGTTCATTTGAGTACTATAGTGGATACTGTATATCTGTGAATATGTTCTTTTGAGTATTCCTTGTTTTTTAAATATGGATTATTATGAAAAAAAGTGGCTTAAGTTAAGCTACTTGTAATTGGGTCCGATATCCACATCAAATTAAATGACATTGTTTGCATAGAAAATTTAATATTTGCAATTAAAATGTCAAGTTTAATTGGTAACTTTAATTCTTCAAATCTCTTTATGCGAAAATAAAATGTTAAAATCTGGGTGAAATAATATTCCATTAATTCAGTCTAACAGTTTCATTTGAAAATGAAACAACATGATAATTCTTACCTGTTCTTATTAACATAGAAAAAAAATAAGCAAGCCTACAAATTCTATTATTAATTGTTTTATAATTACTTTTTAATATATTTTTTTGAATTATTAAATGGTAACACTTTATTTCGATGATCCATTTGAGTATTAGTAGACTGTCAGATTAATATCTGTTGATATTGTCCATCAACAGACATATAAGTGACTATAAAGAACTTTGCAAGTACATGTCAATTTACACTAACCCCAACCCTAACCTAACAGTCTACTTAAAATCTAATAAGAATTAGTTGACATGTAGATGCAATGTAACTTAAATTCAACAAAATGGACCATCAAAATAAAGTATGACCTATTAAATACACGCTCACAAATGGGTAAATCTGGTAGTTTTAATACAGTTTGTCATCAATTCATTCATTCATTTTCCTTCAGTGGAATGAACCGCCAACTATTCCAGCATGCTTTTTATGCAGTGGATGCCCTTCCAGCCATAACCCCAGTACTGAGAAATAATTTCATAAATTTTTTCAAAAGAGTTTTGTTCTAAATACAGCTCACAATCTTTTGGTTTAATATATATTCATTTATTCATTTTCTTTTCGGCTTAGACTCTTTATTAATCTGGGGTCGCCACCGCGGAATGAACCGACAACTTATTCAGCATATTTTTTACGCAGCGGATGCCCTTTCAGCTGCAACCCACCACCCATACACTCTCATTCACACACATATTCTATGGACAATTTAGCTTACCCAATTTACCAGTACCGCATGCACCCGGCTGAAACTCACTCAAACACAAGGAGAACATGCAAACTTCACACA